>NW_017189648.1:0-43244 GCF_001704415.2 Capra hircus | reverse complement strand
GAGCAAGCTAGCCAGTAATCACTTCCTTATGTGTGCTCCACAGTCTGGACCACTCAAGATGTTCACAGATTATACAGAGAAGAGAAGAGGGAGGAAGGAGACAGAGGTGGCCAGGAGGATAAAGGGGGGGAATCAAAAGGAGAGAGACAGATCCCAGTAATCAGTTCCCTAAGTGTCTCCACTGTCAGAACACCAAAGAGATTCACAGAGTTTGGGTAGAGAAGAGAAAGAGAGGAGGAGATAGAGGTGACCTGGTGGAGAAAAAGAGAGTCCAAAGGGGAGAGCAGTCAAGCCAGTAATCTCGCTCCCAAGTAAAAATGGGTACTGAAGATTGGGTTCTTAAGGGTACAAAATTGATAACAAATACCAAAAAGCAAAGATTAAAAATCTAGAGTAGAGGTTGGATTTTCAAAAATACAATATTAAAGAAAAAGAGAGAAAAAGAAGAAAACCAAAGTCACAGAAATTATATAATATATATGAAGTTTGCTTTAAAAATAGGGTATTGTTTTTGCAAAGTAATAGTAGGTTATGAAAATGAAAATTAAAGGAGTAATAGAGGACTTAAAAATAAAAAAAAAGAATGATCGTAAAAATACTAAAAATATATCTAGGACTTTCTGTGGTGTTGTTGTGGGCAGTTTGGGGTCAGTTCATTTTTGGATAGTTCCTTGGTCCAGCTTATATTTCTCAAGATCTATAGGCCCCTTGCTATGTAGTCGGTACTAATAACAGGGTTTTAATCTATTGCACCTGTAACTTCCAAGGCGATTCCCTGTGTTTTAGCTTCTTCTGTTTACTGGTCTCTTCTTTGCCTGATTTCCGCCCTGACACAAGGGGGCGGTGGTGGACCCTTTTTTAGGCTCACTTGTTTCAGTCGCGCTGTGGGGAGGGAGGGACGCTGCAAACAAATAACACTGGCGTGTGCCCGCAGTATCTCAGCCACACTGGGCGCGGTGTCCCTCCCTGCCCACACTGCTCAGGCTCTATGCTGCTCCACTGGGAACATCTGAGGCCCGCCCTGGGCTGCACACACCTCCCAGTTCTAAGCTGCTCAGTTTCAGGCACTCAGGAAGTCCTCAGAGGTGCAGACTCATTTGGGCCTGCATTTTGTGCCCTTCTCAGGTCCGAGCAGTTCAGGTAATGAGGTGTTTGGTGAGTGCAGTCGCTGCAACTTATCACCTCCCCATCCCTGCCACTCGGTTTTCTGGAGTGTACAACCGGTGCACTTTCTCAGGCAGATGTTGACTGTCCAGAACCCCAGAAGTCTTAGTTAGCAAAGAAGCCTGCTTGCAGTTTCGTAGATAATGTCTCTCTGGGGCTCTGATTGCCCCCTTCCAGCTCTGGCTGCCTGTAACCAGAGGGGGATGGTCTGCAGCCGACTAGCTCTGTACAGTGCTTTGTTCTGTGAGCAGGCCTGGTGGTGTCTTGCTGCTGCTGAGTCGCTTCAGTTGTCTCCGACTCTGTGCGACCCCATAGATGGCAGCCCACCAGGCTCCCCTGTCCCTGGGATTCTCCAGGCAAGAACACTGGAGTGGGTTGCCATTTCCTTCTCCAATGCATGAAAGTGAAAAGGGAAAGGGAATTTGTTCAGTCATGTCCGACTCTTAGCGACCCCATGGACTTCAGCCCACCAGACTCCTCCGTCCATGGGATTTTCCAGGCAAAAGTAGTGGAGTGGGGTGCCATTGCCTTAAGTTAGGGCTGTTTGTGGAGCTCTAGTCAATCCTTTGTCCTGTGA
This sequence comes from Capra hircus, assembly GCF_001704415.2. NCBI lineage: Eukaryota > Metazoa > Chordata > Mammalia > Artiodactyla > Bovidae > Capra > Capra hircus. The sequence goes on along the minus strand of NW_017189648.1, from coordinate 41,503 downwards.
GCTGGCCTGGTGGTGTCTTAGGTTCGGGCTTTTTGTGTGGTAGCTATCCCACTGTCTGGTTTGCTATCCCAAGTTAGTTCCCTCAGATTGCCCTCAAAGAATTCAGGCCCAGTCCTTACTCTAACAGCAATGCATCCCACACCTCCCTGCCCAGCCCCCACTTGCTAGTGGCGGGTGCAGGTGTCTGCACTGCTTCTCCACTGGGGGAGTTACCATTGGGCACATACTCTGTGGGTTTTAATTATTTATTTATTTTTCCTCCCAGTTATGTTGCCCTCTGTGGTTCCAAGGCTCACCACAGACTTGGCAGTGATAGTGTTTCCTGGTGTTTGGAAACTTTTTTCTTTTTAAGACTCCTTTCTGGGGATGGAGCTCCATCCCTACCTCTTTTGTCTCTCTTTTTGTCTTTTATATTTTTTCCTACCTCCTTTTGAAGACAATGGGCTGCTTTCCTGGGGGCCTGATGTCCTCTGCCAGCATTCAGAAGTTGTTTTTCTGGAATTTACTCAGCGTTTAAATGTTCTTTTGATGAATTTGTGGGGGAGAAAGTGGTCTCCCTGTCCTATTAGTCCACCATCTTAGGACTGCCCCCGGTGATATTTTTAAAACCTGAAATCATTTTAAGCTTCTTCCTGTGACCACTACTGTATAAGATTACACATCACCTACAGGAAAAAAAAAAAGTATAAAACACATGGAAGCTAAACAACATGCTTCTGAATAACCAACAGACCACTGAGAAAATAAAAAAGGAAACCAAAATATGCCTAGAAATAAATGACAATGAAAGCACAACAAACAAAGCCTATGGGATGCGTAAAAGATATGCTAAGAATGAACTTTCTAGCAATACAAACCTAGCTCAAGAAACTATCAAATAGTCTAATCTTACACCTAAAGCAACTAGAAGAAGAGCAACAACAAAAATCCTAAGTACAAGTAAATAAATCATCAACATTTACGAGCATAAAGAAACATAAAAAGAAACAGCAGAAATAAATGAAAAAATAAATGGAAACAATAGGAAAGATCAATAAAACTAAAACCTGGGTGCTTTGAGAATATAAACAGAATTGACAATTTGTTAGCTAGACTCACCAAGAAAAAAAAGAGAGAAGATTCAAATCAATAACATTAGAAATGAAAAAGAAGTTACAACAACAACAACAAAAAATACAGAAGATCATAAGAGACTACAATGAGCAACTATATACCAATAAAATGGACAGCCTGGAGAAAAAAAGGAACAAATCTTAAAAAAGTATAACCTTCCAAAGCGTAACCAAGAAGAAATAGAAAAAAATGAACAGACCAACCACAAACATGGAAATTGAAGACTCTAATAAAAATTCTTCCAATAAACAAAAGCTCAGGACCACATGGCTTCATGGATGAATTCTACCAAAAGTTTAGAGAAAAGCTAACATCTATCCTACTAAAACTCTTCAAGAAAATTGCAGAGGAAGAAAAACTCCCAAACTCATTCTATGATACAAAATCCAAAGATACCACACACACTAAAAAGAAAGTTACAGGCCAGTATCATTGATGAACATAGATGCAATAATTCTCAGCAAAATTTTTAGCAAACAGAATCCAACACATTGAAAATATCAGACATCATGATCAAATGGGCTTTATCCCAGGGATGCAAGGATTCTTACATATGCCCAAATCAATCAATGTGATACATCATATGAACATATTGAAAGATGAAAAGCATATGATCATCTCAGTAGATACAGAGAAAGCTTTGGAGAAAAATTAACATTCATTTATGATTAATAAAAAACTGTCTAGAAAGTGGGCATAGAAGGAAGATACCTCAACATAACAAAGCCTACACAGAAATCCCTTGCATTCCTATACACTTACAATGAAAACCCAGAAAGAGAAATTAAGGAAACAATCCCATTCACTGTTGCAACAAGAAGAATACAATAATCAGGAGTAAACTACCTAAAGAGACAAAAGGCCTGTATGCTGAAAACTGTAAGACACTGATGAAAGAAATCAAAGATGACACAGATGGAGAGATACACCATGTTCTTGGATTGAAGAATCAATATTGTGAAAATGACTATACTTCCCAAAGCAATCTATAGATTCAACACAATCCCTATCAAAGTACCAATGGTATTTTTTTTTCACAGAACTACAACAAATAATTTCACAGCCTCTGTGGAAACACAAAAGACCCTGAATAGCCAAAGCAATCTTGAGAAAGAAGAATGGAGCTGGAGGAATTGACCATCACAATCAGCCACCAAAGTCAACCAAAGTCTACAGTCCTGACTTCAGACTTTACTACAATACTACAAAGCTTCAATGATCAACACAGTATGGTACTGGCACAAAAATAGAAATATAGACTAAGGGAACAAAATAGAAAGCCTGGAGATAAATCCACACACCTATGGGCACCTTATTGTTGACAAAGGAGACAAAAGTGTACAATGGAGAAAAGAGAGTCTCTCCAATGAGTGGTGCTGGAAAACCTGGGAAGCTATGTGTAAAAGAATGAAATTGGAACACTTTCTAACACCCTAACCAAAAGTAAGCTTAAAATGGTTTAAAGATCTAAATGTAAGACCAGTTACTCTTAGAGGAAAACAGACAGAATGCTATTTGACATTAACCATAGCAAGATCCTCTACAACCCATCTCCTAGGGTAATGAAAATAAAAATAAAAATAAGAAAATGGGACCTAAGTAACTTAAAAGTTTTCCACAACAAAGGAAACTATAAGCAAGGTGAAAAGACAGCCCTTGGTATGGGAGAAAATAATAGCATATGAAACAACTGACAAAGAACTGATCTCCAAAATATACAAGCAGCTCATGCAGCTCAATAACAGAAAAACAAACAACCCAATCAACAAATGGACAGAAGACCTAAATAGACATTTATCCAAAGAAGACATACAGATGGCTAAAATGCATATGAAAAGATGGTCAACATTGCTCATTATTAGAGAAACACAAATCAAAACTGTAGTGAGGAGGTGCCATCTAACAGTGGTCAGAATGGCCATTATCAAAGTCCACAATCCTTTTGCACTCTTGGTGGGAATACAGACTGATACAGCCACTATGGAGAACAGTATGGAGATTCCTTAAAAAAACTAGGAATAAAATTACTATATGACATAGCAATGCTACTACTGTGTACATACCCTGAGGAAACCATAACTGGAAAAGACACATGTACCTCATGGTTCACTGAAGCACTATTTACAATAGCTAGAACATGGAAGCTGCCTAGATATCCATCAACAGATGAATGAATAAAAAAGCAGTGGTACGTATACAAAATGGAATATTACTCAGCTATTAAAAGCAACACATTTGAGTCACTGCTAAGGAGGTAGATGAACCTAGAGGCTACTACACAAAGTGAAGTAAATCATAAAGAGAAAAACAAATGTTGTATATTAGCATATATATAGGGAATATAGAAAGATGGTTGGAGAAGGAAATGGCGACCCACTTCAGTACCTTTGCCTGGAAAATCCCATGGACAGAGGAACCTAATAAGCTACAGTCCATGGGGTCGCAAAGAGTCAGACACAACTGAGTGACTTCACTTTCACTTTCAGAAAGATGGTACTGATGAACCTACTTGCAGGGCTGCAATGGAGATTCAGGCTTAGAGATACAAAGATGCAGACACAGTGCAGAAAGGAGAGGGTGGGATGCATTGAGAGATTAGAATGGAAACATATACACTACTACATGTAAAGTAGATAGCCAGGAGGAATTTGCTGTATGACACAGGGGCCCCAATTTGTGACACCTAAAAGGGTGGGATGGGGAGGTAGGTGGGAGGGAGGTTTTTAAGGCAGAGGGGACATGTGTATACCTATGGCTGATTCATGTTGATGTACAACAAAAACCATCAAAATATTGTGAAGTAATTATCCTCCACGAAAAAATTAAATAAAACTCTGTTTTTTAAAACAAAGGACAGGTATAGAGTTTGTTTCACTTACTGATTTCTGGATCTATTCCAAGCTATACTGCATCAACCACTAGGAGAATAAGAAATCTCAAGAGAACATCTCATAATGGCTTTGCCAAGTACACATTAGAATAAATGAATGGACCAACACATGGCACTAATGCACTATCAGCATTAAACTCCACAGGCTTTCCCAAGGGCTTGCCAGTCAGACCCATTAAACCTCCCTGAAGGAGGAGCAAGGCATAGGGCCAAGGCATGGAGCTTCCTGGGGTTAAGGCAAGTCACTGTAAAAATAGTTTTGATGCTCTCAGTTTAAGAAAATGAGAGTCAGAGTGGCACACTGCTATTTTTTTTTAATTTTTATTTTTACTGTATTTTACTTTACAATACTGTATTGGTTTTGCCATACATTGACATGAATCCACCACGGGTGTACATGTGTTCCCAAACATGAACCCCCCTCCCACCTCCCTCCCCATAACATCTCTCTGGGTCTCACTTCATATGCACATAAAGCTAGTCTCTCATTTACAAAGGGAAAGGGGTCAAGCAGAAAAATCAAACCCACCTCTGATAGCTTATGATGAATGATGTCAGATTCATGATCTCCGAAAAAGAAGATTTAGCTGCGGGACCAGGGACCAGGCTTGATCCTAAAGAGCTTTTGTGTAGCAGAGTTTTATTAACATAAAAAAGGGACAGAGAAAGCCTCTGACATAGACATCAGAAGGGGGACGTAGAATGCCCCACCTCCATCTATGGCAGGTCAGCACACAGACCACCCTACCTCCATCCTTGTCAGTTCAGCACACAGACCAACCCATCTCTATCCATGCCATGTCAGCACACAGACCACCCCACCGCCATCCATGCCAGGTCAGCACACAACCATCCCACCTCCATCCATACCAGGTTAGCACACATGCCACCACACATCCATCCAGCCAGGCCAGCTCACAGACAACTGTGCCACTATCCAGGCCAGGTCAGGACCCAGACAACCCAGCTGCATCCATGCCAGGACACCACTTAGACCATCCCAAATCCATCCATGCCTGGTCAGCACACAGACAACCCTATTTCCATCAATGCCACATCAGCACACAGACTACCGCTACTCCATTCATGCCAGGTCACCACTCAGACTACCCCACCTCCATCCATGCCAGGTCATCCACAAACCACCTACCTCAATACATGCCAGGTCAGCACACAGATCTGGGGAGGTGTGCTGGAAAGAAGTGTGGTGTCGGAGATGGGAGCACCCAGAGTACGGGAAATGATGAGGGACTGGGAGAAGACTTGGGGTCCTGGTGAGCAACATAGAATCCATAGAGTGTGGGGTCCCGGGAAGAGATGCAGATTCCAGGGATGAACTCAGGTTCGCGGGGCTGGAGCCTCAGGGGGCTGAGACAGCACTTTACCTGCTTCAGATGGGGTCGCTGTTCAGGTCTGGACAAATGTACTACAGGATCACATAGAGGATGAGCAGGATAGTGAAGAGGAACAGAGACATGGAGATGGCCTTGGTCACTGGGGAGACCAGGGCCTACATGGTCCTGCGGAGGGGACGCTGAGGGGTCCTGAAGGAAGGATGAGGAGAGATGCCCTAACAGGGAGAAAACTTCTGCTGGCCAGCATCCCTGGAGCGCCTGCACACTTGGGGCCAAGGGCTTGCCCAGTCTGGTGGAGACACCAGCTCCCCAGCCCCCACGACTCCTTCTGTGTGGTGCAGCCGGGAGGCTCTGCCCTTGGCTGGTGGGTGTCAAAGAAGCTTACGGCTGAGGGAGAACTGCCAGGCACTGTGGGGCACCTCCAGAGTGGACCCAGGGTCTCCTTGAGGAGAGAGACTGGGGAGAGGTGTGGGTGTGTCCCCTATGTTCCCCAGGGCATTGCTAAAAGAAGATCCCACTCATCTCTCTGGTACTTTAGGAAAGGACAGACTGGGGAGGTCATCCACTAGTCCCAGCCCATCCCATCCCATGGCCAACATTACACACTGACATTTTCTTGCACACAGGGACTGGTTCCAGGGCCATCACCATACTTTTGTGGATCTTTAAGGAAAAGTGAAAATCACTCAGTCATGTCTGACTCCCTGCCAGTCTCCTCCATCCATGGAAATCTTGAGGCAACAGTGGAATGGGTTGTCATTCCCTTCTCCAAGGGAATTTTCTTACCCCAGAATTGAACCTGGGTCTCCTGCACTGCAGGCAGGTGCTTTACCATGATTCCAAGACACCAGGGAAACTCTAATCTCTAATCTCTAAGAAGGGGAGAGCCAAAAGTAGCTGCAAGGGGCCAAGACTGCTTGAACAAATTCCGAGCCTTCTCAAAGACAACCACAGTGCACCCACCTGTGCCTGGGGTGAGCAAGGCACACTCTGGCTGCTTTGTCTCCATTGCAACTCACCCAACCCCCAACCCCAACTCCTGCCCTCCTCTGCAGCCACTGGTTCTGAAGCACCAGCAACCCATCACCTGGGTGCAGAGAAGAGATCTGATATCTCAGGCTCCACCCAGCTATACAGAGAGGATCTGCATATTAACAAGATCCCTAGAAAGAGGAGGGGCGTCCCTGGTGGCTCAGATGGTAAAGAATCTTCCTGCAAAGTAAGAGACCTAAGTTCGAGCCCTGGGTCGGGAAGATCCCCTGGAGATGGGAATGGCAACCCCAGAATTTCATGGACAGAAGAGACTGGCCACTTCCATGGGGTCACAAAGAGTCAAACACGGTTGAGAGACTAACACATTCATTTCCAGGTTGGGGAGGGGACAAGTCACCACGTATTCACTGCCCCTTGTGCTGTGGTGCTCTGCCTTGTATAGTCTGTGAATGCAGGGTCACTGTGTCTTCCATAGTTAGGGATGGCTTCCCCAGTGGCTCATGAGGCCCTGCTAAATCGCTTCAGTCATGCCCTGCTTTGACAAGGGGGTTCTTTAACTCCTACTGCCACCTATTGGTATATAATTCGCCTGCAATGCAGGAGCTGCAAGCAATGCGGGTTGGATCCCTGGGTCGGGAAAATTCCTTGGGGAAGGAAATGGCAAACCACTCCAGCATTCCTGTCTGGGAAATTCCATGGACAGAGGAGCCAGGTGGGCTACAGTCCATGAACGACTTAGCATGCACGCATAGTTAGAAATAATCAAGCCTGATTTCTTCAGTGGAAACTTTCAGTGAGTTAGTTACTCATCTAGCAAGAGATGTCCTCAGTTCCTTAGGAGTGTGATTTCATTCTTTCTTGAGAAGACATTTTTTTCATGACTGAAGAGCAAGATCGACAGAGGAAAAAAAAAATTGATCTTAATGATTTAAAGGAAAACGGAAGTTAGGACTTCTCTTCCCAGCCCCCGGCCCACCTCCAAATTTCTGTTCTTGGCTTTCTCCTACTCTCCAGGTGGTTTCTCAGGTGGAGATAGGCAATAAATAGTGATTTCTGTGCTCTGCATGTCAACTCTGCAGTCTAGCCTGTTCTAGTGGGAGGGAGAATTAGCACTTTGCCCATGGGGTTGTCATATAGCACATAATTCACCCATTTAAAATGTAAAATGCAAACATTGTTAGTGTGTTTGGAGAGTCAGACAAGCATAACCACAATCAATTTTAGAAAATTTCCAGCACATCAGTAAGAACCACAGTGGATGAACATTTACAGACACTGTATCCACCACAACCTCCTCCCAGCCCACCTCAGCCTTGTATGTTTGTGTGTTCAGTCGCTCAATCATGTCTGACTCTTTGCAACCCCATGTTGAGAAGCCTGTCAGCCCCTTCTGTTCATAGGATTTCCCAGGCAAGAATACTGGAGTGGGTAGCCAATTCCTTCTCCAGGGGATCTTCATAAGCCAGGGATCAAACCTGCATCTCCTGCATTGGCAGGCAGATTCTATACCACTGTGTCACCTGGGAAGCCCCCAGCCTTATGTAACCATTAATCTTTTTTTATCTGTAAATTTCCCTATTCTGGATATTTCATCTAAGTGGAATCATAATATGTGGTCTTTGATGGCTAGCTTCCTTCACCTAACGTGATGTTTTTAAGGTATACCAGCATTGTCTTTTTTATTCTGTTTTTCATGCATTTAGTGTCACATCTAAGAATCCATTTCTGAAATCCAACGTCATAAAAATGTACCTCTGCATTTTCTTCTGAAAGTTTTAATGGCTCAAGTCTGGAAATTAATCAAAGGACTGTGATTCTCTGTTTTTGTGATTCAGAATAGACTTTTTTCATTTGACTGGTGGCATCTCTGCTTATACAGATCAAGTAATAACTTATTGGGCTTCCTAACTCTTTTACTTCTAAAAAGATCATGAGCAACTAGATAAAACCATAGAGCTGCCCAAGTCAGACTGTTCTGATTGGTGCTTTGACTCTGCTCCCCCTTACTGTAACCAGGCCCACCTTGCCCTTGGTGGTTGTGTGCTGGGGATCTAAATGCTCCACTGCATTTAGGTTTCCCAGTTCAGTGACCACAGTTACTACTGTGAATTCTGGTTCAGAGAAGAGCAATCACAGAGTTCTTCAAGGGTGCTGGGGCTCCCCTCACAGTCTTGGTTAAAGGTATGTCTTTGGGATTCTCTGAGTATGGATGAGTAGGTGTTAAATGACAAATCTACACCAACAGTCAAGTCTCTGTAAACCTCTGAATGCCTTCCTCTGTATTAAATCAAGGCAGGTCTGACATTTCCACTCACTGTGAGCCAACATTTGGTTTGTAGTTCAACCAATCAGACAAACTAATAAGAGTCTTTTCTAACTCTCTGAGTTGCAATATTAAATACAGAATCTATGCTTAATGAATCATTTTGGCTTGATCTAGCTTTAAATGGAGAGGCTGATCCCTCTGGTGGTAAGGAGGCTGTTTCCCACTGAGCATGGGGAGTATTCTTCTACTGGCAAGGATGACTCACCAGACTTGATGGGTTCAGTGTCCCCAGCTTCATCAGGGTCTCTCCACAAGTCTCTATCACAATGTACAGAATCCCATTCTTTCCAAGTCAGCACCCTCATTTTAACAGGAACCACTCTAGTGGCAGAATTAAACTTCAAGTCTAATTCAACCAGTTGAAGGATGAATGTTTGCATGTGATCATTAGCAATCTCAACCCTGTATCTACAGGAGATATGTGTCTCCTTATGGATACACATAGAATCTTTTAGGTCTTTTATTGTAAACTGAACTAATCCTTTTCTTTCATCACTCTTTCCATCTACTTTGGGAGCAACCAGAAAGCTCATCATATTTACCAGTGTTACAGAAATGTTCAAATATATCATAAACACAGTCACAGAACACCTTGTACCCAGCACTTCTTTTAAGTGCTTCATCAGGCATATCCAAAGCAGATATTTTCCATATATCGGTTGCTATAGACTATTGATGCTGTCTTTACTACAGAGTCATTAGCAGCTTTAAATCTAATCAGATTGCAGAGCTAATTTTAGAAACCCCAGAACCATTTGAGAAAACTCAGTTTTTAAAATTGAAATATATTGGCTATACAGAGAATGGCATTCTAACATGTATACTATCATGTAAGAATTGAATCGCCAGTCTATGTCTGACGCTGGATACAGCATGCTTGGGGCTGGTGCATGGGGATGACCCACAGAGATGTTATGGGGAGGGAGGTGGGAAGGGGGTTCATGTTTGGGAATGCATGTAAGAATTAAAGATTTTAAAATTAAAAAAATAAAAAAACTAAAAAAAAAAAGAACTATGTGTTACAGATATACCATATAGTGATTTACAATTTTAAAAGTTATACTCCATTTATAGCTATTACAAAATACTGGCTGCATTCCCCATGTTTTGCAATATATACTTGTAGCTTATTTTATGCATAATAGTTTGTACCTCTTACTCCCCTATTCCTATCTTACCCGTTCCTCCTTCCCTCTCCCAACTTGTAACCACTAGTTTATTCTCTGTGTCTGTGAGTCAGATTCTTCTATTTTAACATTCAGTAGTTGTTCAGTTGCTCAGGCATGTCTGACTCTTTGTGAACCCATGGACTGCAGCACAATAGGCTTCCCAGGCCTTCACCATCTCCCGGAACTTGCTCAACCCCCTATCCAATGAGTTGGTGATGCCATCCAACCATCTCATCCTCTGTCTTCCCCTTCTTCTGCTGCATTCAATATTTCCCAACATCAAGGTCTTTTCCAATGAGTCAGTTCTTTGCATCAGGTGGCCAAAATATTGGAATTTCAGCTTCAGCATCAGTCCTTCCAATGAAAATTGAGGACTGATTTCCTTTAGGATGGGCTGGTTGGATCGCCTTTCAGTCCAAGGGACTCTCAGGAGTCTTCTCCAACACCACAGTTCAAAAGCAACAATTCTTCAGTGCTCAGCCTTGTATATGGTCCAACTATCACATCCATGCATGACTACTGGAAAAACCACAGCTTTTACTAGATGGACCTTTGTCAGCAAAGCAGTGGTCTCTGCTTTCTAATATGCTGTCTAGGTGTGTCATAGCTTTTCTTCCAAGGAGCAAGCATCTTTTAATTTCATGGCTGTAGTCACCATCTGCAGTGGTTTTGGAGCCCAAGAAAATAAAGTCTGTCACTGTTTCCCCAACTATTTGCCATGAATTGATGGGACCAGATGCCATGATCTTCTTTTTCTGAATGTTGAGTTTTAAGCCAACTTTTTCACTCTCTTCTTTCACCTTAATCAAGAGGCTCTTTAGTTCATCTTTGCTTTGTGGCATAAGGGTAGTGTCATCTGAGTATTTGAGGTTGTTAGTCTGTTTTATTTTTTTTTAATTCAATGTCTAAGTGTGATCATACAGTGTTTGTCTTTCTCTATCAGACTCATTTCACTTAGCATATTGCCCTCCAAGTCCATCCATGTTGCTGCAAGTGGCAAAATGCCATTTGTTATTATGGCTGTGTAGTATTCCATTATGACTGTGTGTGTGTGTGTGTGTGTGTGTGTGTGTGTGTGTGCCACATCCATTGATGGACACTTAGACTGCTTCATATCTTGGTATATCATGAACATTGGGGTGCCCGTATCTTTTCAAATTAGAATTTTTGTTTTTTTTTCAGATATATACACAGGAATGGAATGCTGGGTCACATAGCTCAATTTTAGTTTTCTGAGAAAAGTCCCTACTGTTTTCCACAGTGACTGCACCAATTTACATTCCCACCAACAGTTCACAAAGATCCCCTTTTTGCCACATCCTTGGTACCATTTATTATTTGTGTTCTTTTTGATGATACGCATTCTCACAGGTATGAGGTGACATTTCATTGTGATTTTGATTTGCATTTCCCTGATGGGTTAGTGATGTTGAGCACATTTTCATGTGCCTGTTATTCATCTGTATATCTACTTTGGCAAAGTTTCTATTCAGTTTTTCTGCCCAATTTTAATTTTTTTTCCTGACACTGTGTTTTTAAGCTATTTATATATGTTGGATATTAACCCCAAATCAGTCATTTGCAATATTTTCTCTCATTCAGTAGGTTCTTTTTATTTTTTCAATAGTTTATTTTGCTGTGCAAGAACTTTAAGGTTAAATTAGGTCCCTGTGCTATGCTAAGTAGCTTCAGTCATGTCTGACCCTTTTGCCACCCTATGGACTGTAGCCCACCATGCTCCTCTGGCCATGGAATTCTCCAGGCAAGAATACTGGAGTGGGTTTACCTGCCCTTCTCCATGGTATCTTCCTGACCCAGAGGTTGAACCTTCATCTCTTATGTCTTCTACCTTGGCAGGCAAGTCCTTTATTAGTAGTGTCACCTGGGAAGCCCATTTGTTTATTTTTGCTTTTATTTATTTTACTTTAGGAGATGGATCCCAAAACAATGCTGTTGTGATTTGTGTCAGAGTGTGTTCTGCCCATGTTTTCATCCAGAAGTTTTACATATTCAATCTTACACATATGTCTTGAATCCATTTTTAGTTTGTTTTTGTATATAATGTTAGATGATATTCTAATTTCATTCTTTTACATGCAGCTGTCCAGTTTTCCCAGCACCACTTACTGGAGAGACTGTCTTTTCTCCACTGTATACTGTATTCTTGCCTCCTTTGTTGTAGATTAATTGACCATAGGTGCATAGGCTTGTTTCTATTATTTCTATCCTATTTCATTGAGCTCTATATCTGTTTTTGTGCCAGTACCATACTGTTTTGATTACTAAAGATTTGTATTATAGTCTAAGCTCAAGAAGTTGGATTCTTCCAGCTCTGTTCTTTTTTTTTTTTTTTTTTTTTTTTTTACTTTGTTTGACAGTGTCTGGTCTTTGTTGCAGCACATGGGATCTTTGATATTAATTGAGGCATGTGGGATCCTCAGGTGTGGCATTCGGAATCCTGTTTCAGAATTTGGGATCTTTTTAGATGTGACATACAGCATCTTTACTGCAGCATGTGAACTCTAATTTGTGGCATGTGAATCTCAGCTGCAGCATGCTAACTCTCAGTTGCTGCATGTAGAATCTAGTTCTCTGATCAGGGATCAAACCTGGGCCATTTACATTGAGAGAATGGAGTCTTAGCCACTGGACCACCAAAGAAGTCCCTCCAAGTGTGTTCTTTTTTCCAAAGATGCTTTTGGCTATTTGGGGTCTTTTGTGTCCATACAAATTTCTAGTTCTGTGAAAAATGCCATTGATAATTTGATATGGATTACATTGAATCTATAGATTGCCTTGGATAGTATAGTCATTTTACAGAATTGATTCTTCCAATCCAAGAACATGTTACAGTTTTCTATCTCATGCTGTCTTCAATTTCTCTCATCAATATCTTATAGTTTTCTAAGTAGAGGTCTTTTGCCTCTTTAGGTAGGTTTATTTCTAGGTAGTTTATTCTTTTTGATACAGTTAAATGTGATTATTTAATGGTAAATTGGATAATATCCTGAAGTTCTCTTTCTGCTAGTCATTGTTAGTGTACAGAAATGTGAATAGATTTTTATATATTCATTCTGTATACTACAAATTTACTGAATTCATCGATGAGCTCTAGTAATTTTCTGGACCAGGAAACTGGGAGGTCTCTGGGCCAGAACAAAAGGGAACCTCTAGCTGCCATGGGCAGCCAAGGGGAGCAGGGGTGGGTGAGCATCTCTCAGGAGTATGCAGGGGCCACCAGAACATACAGAGAGGGAAGAGGGGGCCTTGGGATCCAGCTATTTGCAGGGAGTTCCCTGCCACAATCCTGACAGCTGAGGAGGCAGCCAAGAATGTTTGATGGGTCCCAAACAGGCTAATGGAGAAGGAAATGGCAACCCACTCCAGTACTCTTGCCTGGAGAATCCCATGGAGGGAGGAGCCTGGTAGGCTACAGTCCATGGGGTCGCAAAGAGTAGGAGATGACTGAGCGACTTCACTTCACTTAAACAGGCTAAAATGGAACTCAGCATTTCGGGGATCTGAGGCATCCCCAGGTCACATGGGAGGGTACTGAGTAGGGCTTCTGTCTATGGACACACTGGGCAAGTCTATCTAGCTTGCCCAAGCTGTATCTAGAGACATTTAATTTAGGTAATGTTTCAGCCCCCAGTTTGCAAGAATCGACATGGAACCCCACCCCTCACTGGTGATGGGACTTCCAGCAAGGGGCCAAGGTCCACTGGGAGATCAGTGCTTATGTGCCTTAGATGCAGACTTGCTTGACACATAGCAAGCTCCCCGGTAACCACATGGCAGACTTAAGTGTCAGGAACCTTGCCACCTCCTGTACCTCCCCTGAGTCCTCACTACCCCGTGAGGCATATGCCCCTACAATTGCCCATGTGGGGAAGCAGAGGCTCACAGTGGGTGAGCCAGACAGCTGGGGATCAGCAGGGCTGAGGTGCCCACCTTGGCATCTCCTCACCTGAGCCCTCTCTCTCACCCACTGGGCCAGTCTCCTGGGCCCTGGCTGGCTGATGCCTCAAGGTCAGAGGCATTTCTGATTCTGGAAATCTCAGGAAGATCCTCATCCCTAGGAGCAGAGTTGGAGTGGAGGGCATTAGTGGGCAGGGGGGGGGGTCGCTCATGTGGGCCACCCTGCATGGCTGCCTCTTTGATGCTAGAGCACCAGGCCCTAGATAGAGCAGGATGGTAACTGTCACAGCCTGGATGCAGAGCCAGATGGAGGTCCATGGATGGCAGTCACAGGAAAGGGAGCTACATTGTGTGTGAAGGCCCAGGGTGACTGCCCCTTCCCACGTGCCTGGGACTGGGGTGTGCAGAGCAAGCCTGGCCTGGGGTGGACATGGGCAGGTTGCAGAGCCCAGACGATGGTGGCCTGTCCTCCTTCTGTATCCCTGGGACCTCAGCCAATGCCTCTACAGCCTCCACCCTGGGGTTCCCCCAGACCGATGGCAGGGCCCAGAGAGGGTCTGTGTAGGGGACTGGCTGCCTGGCCAGCAACAGCAGAGGGTCAGATGGCTGTACCCTTGAGCATGGACCCTCTCCTTGGATGAAGCTGTGTTTGACTGCAAGGTTGCTAGGCAGAACCCTCAAGGCACCTGTAAACACAGAGGACAGGCTGACTTTGAAGGTCACACATCTGTTGATGTGCATCTGCCTGGCCTGGGGCTCCAGGACCAGAGGGCCATGCCCGATTTACACAACGGCTCAGCCTGAGACTTCACACCTGTGCACGAGTGTCATGGTGCCTACTGCCATGATGAGTGTGGACCAAGAGGCTGACAAGCTGACCAGACTGGGTGCAGCCAGCCCTTTATTAGGTCACTTAATGACTGCCTTTTGATGTCAGCCCCAAGCAAGCAGAGACCTTTGGTGAGGGGCCGAGCACCCTGTGAGCCTGGGCTGCTTCTGGCCACTGCACTGTCCCTTTTCCAGGAAGGAGGGATGCATCACCCTTCACGTGGCTGTGGACAAGGAGGGCCCGGCGATAGACAGGGTCCCTGACTTTAGGGGGTGCTCCCTTTCTTCCAAACACAGGGCCTCCAGCCCTCAGCTCAGGGAGTTGCACCCCTCCCTGTGGACCTTTTGGTCACCCTGGCCCAGCCCATGCCCACTGGTCACCACAGCTTGAGGCTGCTGCTGGAAGAGAGTGCTTTCCAAACTTTGAGTGAAGATCCTTTGTTGAAGAGGCTGCACACTGTGTGTGGTGCCCTGCCTGGGGGAGAGGGAAGCCTCATCTACCTTCCCTTTCCCAGGAAGTGGTGGACCATGGTCAACAGTCACTGCCTTGTGTCCATCTGGTGGGAGGAAGATGGCACTTGCATAGGCATCAGTGAGGAACTCTTCGAGAACATTTGGAGAGGGTGGGCTCAGACAAAGTATTTAAGACAGACTATATGAAGAGCTTCATCTGCCAGCTTAGCCTGTATGGATTCAGCAAAGCACACCAGGATGTGCTCACCTCCCTCTGCCTGACTAACCTGCTCACAGAGGATCCATCTGTCTGTGTCTTGAGCAAGGTAAGGGCAGGGAATTACATGCTGGGCCCTGGGAGCAGGTTGGGTACCAACCTCAGGGATGCCAGGGATGGTTGCAGGCCTGCTGGGAAAGCTGTGTGTAAAGACAGGACTGGGGACTGGTGTATGTGTTCTGGGGGAAGCAGGTGGAGGAAGGGTTTGTGTGGCTCTATGACTCCCTCGTAGCTCAGACCTGAAAGAATCCTCCTGCAAGGTGGAAGACCTGGGATTGATCCCTGGGGTGAGAAGATCCCCTGGAGGAGGGCATGGCAACCCACTCCAGTATTCTTGCCAGAAGAATCCCCATGGACAGAGGAGCCTGGTGGGCTATTGTCCACAGGGTCACAAAGAGTTGCACATGACTGAGCAATGAAGCACATGACTTCTATAGCTGTGGAACAGGAGTTTAATACAGGGAAGCACAGGTCCTTTCCTGAGAAGTGTCCTGGTTAGCCAAGAAAGTTCAGGCCAGGGGTCAACACCTGCATAGAAAGCAGAGAAGCTTCTGTAGTCTGCCCACTGCAAATGCCAAGCCCCCTCTCCAGGCCTTGTAGAGATACTCTTGGGCCACTCAGTCATTTGCCAAGGATGAGAGTTAATGAGTCTCAAGGATGGGCAAGCTGGGACACTGCCTCCTGTGGGACAGGGTCCCGCTTTCTCCATGAGGCCTGGATATGGCTGGGTGAGGGCACCCAGGGGCCTAGCCCAGAGGGTGTTGGTTTCAGTAAGCTTTTTGAGACTCAGACTTGGCTGTTCTCTCCCTCTCCCTCTCTCTCTCTCCCTCTCTCTCTCTCAGTGAACCCCATTTACAGTCCTGCTGGAGTCCCCTGTTGAAGAGAGACAGCCCACACCTCCTGGGGAAGATGAAGAGGAGTGGGGGCATTAAGTCTGTGTCTCGGCAGGTGGGAGGTAGGCCAGCAGCCCTGGTCATCCCTCCTAAGCCCAGCACCACTCAGCCACAGGACGGCCTGTCACCTTGCCCTGAGGGTGCCCAGGGGACTGCAAGCCATCTGGAACTTGCCCCCACCACCGCCCTGGCCAGGACCTATGCTGCCCCTGCTGCTGGTCTGGGGAAAGCAGCCCTGCACCCCCTTGATAGGTACTGATGCCTGGCTGCCCTAGGGGACACCGGCTCCAGTCTGTCTAGTCCCAGTCCTGATGAGGTATCCCTGCCCATTGAGGACCTGTGGCTATGCTTCACATGGCCTCCTTCCCAGATGGCTTCTTCCATGGTGGTGGTAGGCCCCACCACTGTGCCCACCAAGATCTTCAGCCGGTCCCTTGGGCAGCTCCCAGTGGCCATGCTGGTACCTCTGTGAACCACCTTGATGCCCACTGTGGCTCAGGTCCAGAACCCCTTCTACTACTGCTCAAGCAGCTCCTTTTTCCCATAATCTACAGCCATTCTTTCCTGTAATCCCCACCCTCTTCAGATTCACCCCAGGGGACCCCAAATATGCACCCTATTCAGACATATAGAGGCGGCCCTGTGGTCAGAACAGTGCAGGGCAATAAAGAGCCTGAAAACACGGGATTTCCTGCCCAGCACAAGTATTCAGTGCCTCCATCCTGGGCCTAGCTGAGTATTTGAGCCCCTCAGGCAGCTACTTGCTCAGGAAGGCAAGATAGATGGCCTCACCCTTGGCACAATGCAAGCGCCTTATACACACCTGGGAAAGCCCCTCAGTTGCTCTACACCCACTCATTGAAAAGACCCATCAAGGGCTTGACAAGAGCCTGGCGGAGTGGCTTCACAGGCACAGGGACACTGTCCAGCATGATCCTCACTTGACAGATGAGGAGAAATTAGGTCTTCCTTTGTCAGGCCCCGAAAGAGCCCTTACTATCCTGAGACTCATGGGGCTGGAGCCTGTGGTTCCTGCCCAAGGCCTGCGGCTGTTCAGTTTGGGGGCTCGCTGGTGTCTGGACAGCAGGCCCGAGGTTTGGCTTCATTGCAGGGCCTGCATCTGGTGACATTTTCTTGTTTCCCTTTTCTTTCCCTTTTTAGCTGAGCACTCCAAGGGTGTCACAACTCAGCATCCTCTGCTCGCTGGGGTGTTCAGTTTACATTGACAGTTCAGTTCAGTTCAGCCACTCAGGCGTGTCCAACTATTTGCAACCCCATGAATCACAGCACGCCAGGCCTCCCTGTCCATCACCAACTCCCGGAGTTCACTCAGACTCACGTCCATTGAGTCAGTGATGCCATCCAGCCATCTTATCCTCTGTCATCCCCTTCTCCTCCTGCCCCCAATCCCTCCCAGCATCAAAGTCTTTTCCAGTGAGCCAACTCTTCGCATGAGGTGGCCAAAGTACTGGAGTTTCAGCTTCAGCATCATTCCTTCCAAAGAAATCCCAGGGCTGATCTCCTTCAGAATGGACTGGTTGGATCTCCTTTCAGTCCAAGGGACTCTCAAGAGTCTTCTCCAGCACCACAGTTCAAAAGCATCAATTGTTCAGTGCTCAGCTTTCTTCACAGTCCAACTCTCACATCCATACATGACCACTGGAAAAACCATAGCCTTGACTAGACGGACCTTTGTTGGCAAAGTAATGTCTCTGCTTTTGAATATGCTATCTAGGTTGGTCATAACTTTTCTTCCAAGGAGTAAGAGTCTTTTTTATTTTTTAATTTTATTTTATACTGTGCTTTCTCTTAAAAGAGTGTTTGTCCTCAGGAGCATAGCAAATAGCCCTCCAGGGTCCCACTGCAGAAACAATGGCTCTGAGGTCAGGTGAGGGGAGAGTGCACACACAAGTCCACTGGAACCGGAAGGCTGGGTCTTCCTTGTTGGCAGTCAGGCACAGGCAGAGGAGGCCCTGAGAAAGGACACAGGAGGGTGCAGGCCAGGTCTCTGTCAGACCCAGCACTGAGCTGCTATGATGCCCAATCAGGCTGCTCTCTTCCAAGCCAAAATACAGCCCCTTATGAAGGTTCGCTGCCTGTGGAATGCCTTAGCTTTTCAGAAGATTTCATTAGCTTTTTTGTCTTGACTTCTGCATGCCTCCTGACCTGGAATCACATGCAGATGATGCTATTTACAAACCACATTCCCAGAAATCTCAGCATGTGTGGCACCTGCTTACCTGTAAATCTATAGAGAAAGCAGAGATGGGCAGATTGCAATCTCAAGTCATCTGCTTGTCACAAAAGGCAACTTTTATTTACAAAGTCAAAGATGCATGATATCAAGAGACTCATATGGTACTTCACTCACACCACTCAGTCCTTGGTAGATTTTGACTGATGTCTGCAGAGTGAAGTGGCTAAGCATGCGTCCTCCTGGACTGGGCATAGGTGGCAGCCTAAGGTCACACAGGAGTGGAGGGAGGGAGTATGGCCTTTATGGGCTGGCTCTGGACAGTCAAACTGTCTTGAGCCTAATGTGTGCCCTGGTCACCAGAAAAGAGGCCAGGCAGCTCCAGAGGTATGGGTTTATTCTGTCCCCGGGGCCCCACAGGTGACAGTGTCTAGGAGAGTGGAAATGCAATTCAACCAGACAGGGTGTCTCAGAGAGGGGGCCTGCCTCATAAGTGCTCCAACTAGGTAAGAGTGACCCTTGGAGGCCCAATCGGGCAGACCCTGGGGAGCTGGTGATCCATGGCCAACTCACTTTCCACCAGCTCTGCCTGAGCTTCCCTTGACCCAGTGCTCATCTTGGGTCCTCTGTGGCCCCTTTATCACCTGGGCTCCCTTGCTATGTGCCTTCACACAGGGAGATGCCATGGCTGAACAGGGATGAGGTGGAGAGGCTGGAAGAGGCTGATTTCTGGATGACAGAAACAAGGCTTAACCTGCAGTGAGCAAAGCTGGCGGTGCTCTGAAGTGCCAGCTCTCCCAGGAACTGCCTGGGACTCCATGAGAACTGTTATGAGCCAAGGCCCTGGGATTAATCGAGCTACAAACTGGAAGGGGAGGCTGATGAGACACAACAGCCTGGGTCTTGTCCATGCCCAAACCCATAAGCAGGGCCTGTGACCAGGAAGCAAGGTGCTCAACCATCTGCTGAGCCTCTGGAAAGGGAGGGAAGGTCCCCATTTCTAGGGTGTGAGGTCCCAGCCAGGGGTCCCTCCAAGGCCCCATGCAAACCCCCAGATGACGAACTCTGCATCCTCCCTCCCTCAGCAAACCTGGGGATGCCCAATCCTCACTCAGGCAGCATCTTTGGCCTCTGAGAAGTGCTCTGGGGTGTTGTAGGGGGTCTGGTGGAAGCCAGGCCATCATGAGGGCTGGGATGTTCTGCAGTGAGGCTGAGTCCCTGGCTCTCAGGGGCCCCAGGGGCAGGGCAAGACAGGTCAGCCACCCACCCTCCTCCCGAATGTCTCTCCTTCCTGGGGGAAGAGTCTAAAGTTGCCCAACCAGTGGGGACTTAGAACCCACAACTCATGAGTTCTTGGCCCATGAGACCCCCCCCCCCGGCCACTGTGCACAAAAAGGGCCTGTGCAGGGGGTGTGGGAGAAGGGCACCCGTGCAGACCAGTGGAAGAGAGCCACCAGGAGACAACCCTGGAGATACCCCAGAGAGGAAGAATGTGAAGTCACTATGAGCGGCCAAGGCCATCTCCAGGCTGCTGAGTTCTTGCTAACTCACCTGCTGCTGTTCATCCACATCAGCTAAAACGTCATTTATACCAAAGTTACCGAGGTCTGGTGACACTGAGGGGCTCCCATGGGAAGGTGAGTGGTTCCCTCTGTTTCCCCACAATCATGGGCACTGCAGCATCCTTCACCTTCCAGATTCTGTGCTGGGACTGCAGCATTCTCTCAAGGGTTAAGGAGGCCTCCTCCTGAGAGAGGATGAGGGGTCCAGTCACCCCAGAATAACAGACACTATAGAACAAAACTCGAGGAGGGTGGTCCTAAGATGGTGGAGGAATAGGATGGGGAGACCACTTTCTCCCAGACAAATTCATTAAAAGAACATTTGAACGCTGAGTAAATTCCACAAAACAACTTCTGAATGCTGGCAGAGGATATCAGGCACCCAAAAAAGCAGCCCAGTGTCTTTAAAAGGAGGTAGGAAAAATATAAAAGATAAAAAGAGACAAAAGAGGTAGGGATGGAGCTCCGTCCGGGGAAGGGAGTCTTAAAAAAGAGCGAAGTTTCCAAACACCAGGAAACACTCTCACTGCCGAGTCTGTGGTGAGCCTTGGAACCACAGAGGGCAACATCAGTTCAGTTCAGTTCAGTCGCTCTGACGTGTCCAACTCTTTGCGACCCCATGAATCACAGCACGCCAGGCCTCCCTGTCCATCACCAACTCCCGGAGTTCACTCAGACTCACGTCCATCGAGTCAGTGATGCCATCCAGCCATCTCATCCTCTGGCGTCCCCTTCTCCTCCTGCCCCCAATCCCTCCCAGCATCAAAGGTTTTTCCAATGAGTCAACTCTTCGCATGAGGTGGCCAAAGTACTGGAGTTTCAGCTTCAGCATCATTCCTTCCAAAGAAATCCCAGGGCTGATCTCCTTCAGAATGGACTGGTTGGATCTCCTTGCAGTCCAAGGGACTCTCAAAAGTTTTCAACACCACAGTTCAAAAGCATCAATTCTTCAGTGCTCAGCTTTCTTCACAGTCCAACTCTCACATCCATACATGACCACTGGAAAAACCATTGCCTTGACTAGACAGACCTTTGCAAAGTAATGTCTCTGCTTTTCAATATGCTATCTAAGTTGGTTATAACTTTTCTTCCAAGGAGTAAGCATCTTTTAATTTCATGGCTGCAGTCACCATCTGCAGTGATTTTGGAGCCCAAAAAAGTAAAGTCTGACACTGTTTCCATTGTTTCCCCATCTGTTTCCCATGAAGTGATGGGACCAGATGTCATGATCTTCATTTTCTGAATGTTGGGCTTTAAGCCAACTTTTTCACTCTCCTCTTTCACTTTCATCAAGAGACTTTATAGTTCCTCTTCACTTTCTGCCATAAGGGTGGTGTCATCTGCATATCTGAGTTTATTGATATTTCTCCCAGCAATCTTGATTCCAGCTTGTGCATAGTCCAGCCCATTGTTTCTCATGATGTACTCTGCATATAAGTTAAATAAGCAGGATGACAATATACAGCCTTGACATACTCCTTTTCCTATTTGGAACCAGTCTGTTGTTCCATGTCCAGTTCTAACTGTTGCTTCCTGACCTGTATATAGGTTTCTCAAGAGGCAGGTCAGGTGGTCTGGTATTCCCATCTCTTTCAGAATTTTCCACAGTTTATTGTGATCCACACAGTCAAAGGCTTTGGCATAGTCAATAAAGCAGAAATAGATGTTTTTCTGGAACTCTCTTGCTTTTTCCATGATCCAGTGGATGTTGGCAATTTGGTTTCTGCTTCCTCTGCCTTTTCTAAAACCAGCTTGAACACGGTTCACGTATTGCTGAAGTCTGGCTTGGAGAATTTTAAGCATTACTTTCCTAGCGTGTGAGATGAGTGCAATTGTGTGGTAGTTTGAGCATTCTTTGGCATTGCCTTTCTTTGGAATTGGAATGAAACCTGATCTTTTCCAGTCCTGTGGCCACTGCTGAGTTTTCCAAATTTGCTGGCATATTGAGTGCAGCACTTTCACAGCATCATTTTTCAGGATTTCAAATAGCTCAACTGGAATTCCATCACCTCCACTAGCTTTTTTCATAGTGATGCTTTCTAAGGCCTACTTGACTTCACATTTTAGGATGTCTGGGTCTAGGTGAGTGATCACACCATCATGATTATCTTGGTCCTGAAGATCTTTTTTGTACAGTTCTTCTGTGTATTCTTGCAACCTCTTCTTAATATCTTCTGCTTCTGTTAGGTCCATACAATTTCTGTCCTTTATCGAGCCCATCTTTGCATGAAATGTTCCCTTGGTATCTCTAATTTTCTTGAAGGGATCTCTAGTCTTTCCCATTCTGTTCTTTTCCTCTATTTCTTTGCATTGATCACTGAGGAAGGCTTTCTTATCTCTTCTTGCTATTCCTTGGAACTCTGCATTCAGATGCTTATATCTTTCCTTTTCTCCTTTGCTTTTCGCCTCTCTTCTTTTCACAGCTATTTGTAAGGCCTCCCCAGGCATCCATTTTGCTTGTTTGCATTTCTTTTCCATGGGGATGGTCTTGATCCCTGTCTCCTGTACAGTGTCACGAACCTCCGACTATAGTTCATCAGGCATTCTATCTATCAGATATAGTCCCTTAAATCTATTTCTCACTTCCACTGTATAATCATAAGAGTTAGCATAACCAGGAGGAAAAATAAATAAATAATTAAAATCCACTGAGTATGTGCCCAATGGTAACTCCCCCAGCGCAGAAGCAGCACAGACACTTGCACCCCACCACTAGCAAGTGGGGCTTGACAGGGAGGCATGGGCTGCATTGCTTAGAGTAAGGACCAAGCCTGAATGCCCCAAGGGCAATCTGAGCAAACTAACTTGGGATAGCAAACCAGATTGTGGGATAGCTACCACATGAAAAGCGCTAACCTAAAACACTGCCAGGCCCGCTCACAGAACAAAGGACTAAACAGGCTAGCTGGCTGCAGACCGGACATCCTCCTCTGGTGACAGGCAGGCAAGGGCAGCCAGAGCCAGAAGGGGGCAATTGCGGCCCCAGAGAGGCATTATCTACCAAACTGCAAGCAGGCTTCTTGGCTAATCTAGACTTCTGGGGATTCTGGATGACCAACATCTGCCTGAGAAGGTGCGCCAGCTGTACACCCAGAAAACAGTGCAGCAGGGATGGGAGAGTCAGTAAGTTGCAGCGACCATGCTCGCCAAACTCCTGGTCACCTGAGCTGCTCAGACATGGGAAGGGCACAAAACGCAGGCCCAACTGAGTCTGCACCTCTGAGGACTACCCGAATACCTAAACCTGAGTGGCTTAGACCTGGGAAGTGCAGACAACCCAGGGCAAGACTCAGACAGTTCCCGGCAGAGCAATCTAGAGCCTAAGCAGTGTAGACAGGGAAGCACACACACTTCGTGAGCATATGCAAACCCAGTGTGGTCGAGACACTGTGAACACATGCCAGTGTTATTTGTTTGCAGTGTCCCTCCACAGCACAACTGAACAAGTGAGCCTAAAAAAGTGTCCACTACCACCCTGTTGTGTTAGGGTGGAAATTAGACACTGAAGAGACCAGCAAACAGAAGAAGCTAAAACAGATGGAACCTCCTTGGAAGTGACAGGTGCAATAGATTAAAACCCTGTTGTTAGTACCGACTACATAGGAAGGGGGCTATAGACCTTGAGAAATATAAGCCAGATTAAGGAACTATCTGAAAATGAACTGACCCTAAACTGCCCACAACAACACCAGAGAAAGGCCTAGATATATTTTTACTATCATTCTTTATTCTTTTTTATTGTTGAGTCTTCTATTACTCCTTTAATTTTCATTTTTATAAGCTACTACTACTTTACAAAAAAAAAAAGGAGAGAGACCCTATTTTTTTTTGTTTTTTTCTTTTTTAAATTTTAAAATCTTTAATTCTTACATGCGTTCCCAAACATGAACCCCCCTCCCACCTCCCTCCCCACAACATCTCTCTGGAGAGACCCTATTTTTAAAGCAAACTTCATATATATGTGTATATATATATATATATATATATATATATATATATATATATACATATATATATATGTATATATATATATAATTTTTGTGACTTTTTTTTTCTTTAATATTGTATTTTTGAAAATCCAACCTCTACCCTAGAATTTAAATCTTTACTTTTTGGTATTTGTTATCAATTTTGTACATTTAAGAACCCAATCTTCAGTACCCATTTTTACTTGGGAGCCACATTACTGGCTTGACTGCTCACTCCCCGTTTGGACTCTCTTTTTTGTCCACCAGGTGGCCTCTATCTCCTCCCTCCCCCATCTCTTCTCTACCCAACTCTGTGAATCTCTTTGTGTGTTCCAGGTGGTGGAGAGAACTTAGGGAACTGATTACTCTGGCAGGATCTGTCTCTCTCTGTTTGATTCCCCCCTTTATCCTCCTGGCCACCCCTGTCTCCTTCCTCCCTCTTCTCTGTATAACCCCATGAACATCTCTGAGCGGTCCAGACTGTGAAGCATACATAAGGAAGTGATTACTGGCTAGCTTGCTCTCTCCTCTTTTGATTCTACCTCATCTCACCCTGGTCACCTCTATCTCCCTCCTCCCTCTTTTCTTCTCCATGTAACTCTGTGAACCTCTCTGGGTGTCCCTCACTGTGGAGAAAATTTTCATCTTTAACCTAGATGTTTTATCAATGGTGCTGTATAGATAGAGAAGTCATGAGGCTACTGTAAAAATAAGACTGAAAACCAGAAGCAGGAAGCTTAAGTCCAAATTCTGAGAACACCAAAGAACTCATCACTCCAGGGAATTAATCAACAGGAGCTCATCAAATGCCTCCATACCTACACTTAAACCAAGCAGCACCCAAGGCCCAACAAGTTCCAGAGCAAGACATACCACACAAATTCTCCAGCAACACAGGAACTTAGTGCTGAGCTTCAAAATACAGGCTGCTCAAGGTCACTCCAAACTCATTGATCTCATAACTCATTACTCGACACTTCATTGCACTCCAGAGAGAAGAAATCCAGCACCACCCACCAGAACACTGACACAAGCTTCCCTAACCAAGAAACCTTGACAAGCCACCCGTACAACCCCACCCACAGTGAAGAAACTCTACAATAAAAAGAACTCCACAAACTGCCAGAATACAGAAAGGCCACCCCAAGCTCAGCAATATAAACAGGATGAAGAGACAGAGGAATACCCAGCAGGTAAAGGAACAGGATAAATGCCCATCAAACTAAAGAGGAAGAGATAGGGAATCTACCTGATAAAGAATTTGGAATAATGATAGTGAAAATGATCCAAAATGTTGAAACCAAAATGGAATCACAGATAGTCTGGAGACAAGGATTGAAAAGATGCAAGAAAGGTTTAACAGCACCTAGAAGAAATTTAAAAAAGAGTCAATATATAATGACTAGTGCAATAAATGAGATAAAAGCACTCTAGAGGCAACAAATAGTAAAATAAAGCAGGAAGAAGATAAGATTAGTGAGGTAGAAGATAGAATGGTAGAAATAAATGAATTAGAGAGGAAAAAATAAAAACGTATTAAAAGAAATGAGGACAATCTCAGAGACCTCTGGGACAATGTTAAACGTCCCAACATTCAAATCATACAAGCCCCAGAAGAAGAAGAAAAAAAGAAAGGCCATGAGAAAATGCTTGAGGAGATAATAGCTGAAAACTTCCCTAAAATGGGGAAGGAAATAATCACCCAAGTCCAAGAAGCCCAGAGAGTCCCAAACAGGATAAACCCAAGGCAAAACACCCCAAGACATATATTAATCAAATTAACAAAGATCAAACACAAAGAACTGACATTAAAAGCAGCAAGGGAAAAGCAGCAAATAACACACAAGGGGATTCCAATAAGGATAACAGCTGATCTTTCAATAGAAACTCTTTAGGCCAGGAGGGAATGGCAAGACATACTAAAAGTGATGAAAGAAAATAACCTACAGCCCAGATTACTGTATCCAGCAAGGATCTCATTCAAATATGAAGGAGAAATCAAAAGCTTTACAGACAAGCAAAAGCTGAGAGAATTCAGCACCACCAAACCAGCTCTCCAACAAATGCTAAAGGATCTTCTCTAGACAGGAAACACAAAAAGGGTGTATAAACTCGAACCCAAAACAATAAAGTAAATGGCAATGGGATCATACTTATCAATAATTACCTTAAATGTAAATGAGTTGAACGCCCCAACAAAAAGACAAAGACTGGCTGAATGGATACAAAAACAAGACCCCTATACATGCTGCCTACAAGAGACCCACCTCAAAACAGGGGACACATACAGACTGAAAGTGAAGGGCCGAAAAAAGATACTGCACACAAACAGAGACCAAAAGAAAGCAGGAGTAGCAATACTCATCTCCGATAAAATAGACTTAGAAAAAAGGCTGTGAAAAGAGACAAAGAGGGACACTACATAATGATCAAAGGATCAATCCAAGAAGAAGATATAACAATTGTCAATATATATGCACCCAACATAGGAGCACCACAATATATAAGAAAAATGTTAACAAGTATGAAACAGGAAATTAACAGTAACACAATAATAGTGGGAGACTTTAATACCCCACTCACACCTATGGATAGATCAGCTAAACAGAAAATTACCAAGGAAACACAAACTTTACATGATGCAATAGACCAGTTAGACCTAATTGATATCTGTAGGATATTTCACCCCAAAACAATTAATTTCACCTTTTTCTCAAGTGCACATGGAACCTTCCCCAGGATAGATCACATCCTGAGCCATAAATCTAGCTTCAGTAAATTCAAAAAAAAAAAAAAAAGATATCATTCCAAGCATCTTTTCGGACCACAATGTAGTGAGATTATATCTCAATTACAGGAGAAAAACTATTTAAAATTACAACATATGGAGGCTGAACAACAAAGTACTGAATAACCAACAAATCTCAGAAGAAATCAAAATATGAATAGAAACGAATGAAAATGAAAACGCAACAACCCAAAACCTGCTGGACACTGCAAAAAGCAGTGCTAAGGGGAGGGTTCATAGCAATACAGGCATACCTCAAGAAACAAGAAAAAAGTCAAATAAATAACCTAACTCTACACCTAAAGCACCTAGAAAAGGAAGAAATTAAGAACCCCAAGGTTAGCAGAAGGAAAGAAATCTTAAAAGTTAGGGCAGAAATAAATGCAAAAGAAACAAAAGAGACCTTAGCAAAAGTCAACAAAGCCAAAAGCTGGTTCTTTGAAGAGGATAAACAAAATCAAAAACCAATTAGCCAGACTCATCAAGAAACAAAGGGAGAAAAATCAAATCAATAACATTAGAAATGAAAATACAAAATGAAAATACAGAAATACAAAGGATCGTAAGAGACTACTATCAGCAATTATATGCTAATAAAATGGACAACTTGGAAGAAATGGACAAATTTTTAGAAAAGGACAACTTTCCAAAACTGAACCAGGGATAAATAGAAAATCTGAACAGACCCATCACAAGCACCGAAATTGAAACTGTAATCAGAAGTCTTCCAGCAAACAAAAGCTCAGGTCCAGATGGCTTCACAGCTGAATTCTGCCAAAAAATTTAGAGAAGAGCTAACACCTATCCTACTCAAACTCTTCTAGAAAATTGCAGAGGAAGGTAAACTTGCAAACTCATTCTACAAGACCACCATCACCCTAATACCAAAACTTGACAAAGATGCCCCCCAAAAAGTAAACTATAGGCCAAGATCTCTGATGAACATAGATGCAAAAATCCTTAACAAAATTCTAGCAATCAGAATCCAACAACACATTAAAAAGATCATACATCTTGACCAAGTGGGCTTTATCCCAGGAATGCAAGGATTCTTCAATATCCACATATCAATCAATGTAATACACCATATTAACAAATTGAAAAATAAAAGCCATATGATTACCTCATTAGATGCAAAGAAAGCCTTTGACAAAATTCAACATCCATTTATGATAAAAACTCTTCAGAAAGCAGGAATAGAAGGAACATACCTCAACATAATAAAAGCTATATATGACAAACCCATAGCAAACATTATCCTCAACAGTGAAAAATTGAAAGCATTTCCCTAAAGTCAGGAACAAGACAAGAGTCCTCAATTTCACCACTACTATTCAACATAGTTTTGGAAGTTTTGGCCACATAAATCAGAGCAGAAAAAGAAATAAAAGGAATCCAAATTGGAAAAGAAGAAGTAAAACTCTCACTGTTTGCAGATGACATGATCCTCTACATAGAAAACCCTAAAGACTCCACTAGAAAATTACTAGAACTAATCAATAAATATAGTAAAGTTGCAGGATATAAAATCAACACACAGAACTCCCTTGCATTCTTATACACTAATAATGAGAAAATAGAGAAATTAAGGAAACAATTCCATTCACCATTGCAACGAAAAGAATGAAATACTTAGGAATATATCTACCTAAAGAAAGAAAAGATCTATATATAGAAAACTATAAAACACTGGTGAAAGAAATCAAAGAGGACACTAATGGATCGAGAAATATACCATGTTCATGGATCGGAAGAATCAATATAGTGAAAATGAGTATTCTACCCAAAGCAATCTATAGATTCAATGCAATCTCTATCAAGCTACCAGCAGTATTTCTCACAGAACTAGAACAAATAATTTCAAGATTTGTATGGAAATACAAAAAACCTCGAATAGCCAAAGCAATCTTGAGAAAGAAGAATGGGACTGGAGGAATCATCCTGCCTGACTTCAGGCTCTACTACAAAGCCACAGTCATCAAGACACGTATGGTACTGGCATAAAGACAGAAATATGGATCAATGGAACAAATTAGAAAGCCCAGAGATAAATCCACACACATATGGACACCTTATCTTTGACAAAGGAGGCAAGAATATACAATGGAGAAAGGACAATCTCTTTAACAAGTGGTGCTGAGAAAACAGGTCAGCCACTTGTAAAAGAATGAAACTAGAACACTTTCTAACACCACACACAAAAATAAACTCAAAATGGATTAAAGATCTAAATGTAAGACCAGAAACTGTAAAACTCCTAGAGGAGAACATAGGCAAAACACTCTCAGACATAAATCATAGCAGTATCCTCTATGACCCCCCTCCCAGAATACTGGAAGTAAAAGCAAAAATAAACAAATGGGGCCTAATTAAAAGTAAAAGTTTCTGCACAACAAAGGAAAATATAAGCAATGTGAAAAGACAGCCTTCAGAATGGAGAAAACAATAGCAAATGAAGCAACTGACAAACAACTAATCTCAAAAATATACAAGCAACTCCTGCAGCTATTTTCCTGCAGAAAAATAACAACCCAATCAAAAAATGAGCAAAAGAACTAAAAAGACATTTCTCCAGAGAAGAAATACAGATGACAATCAAACATATGAAAAGATGCTCAACATTACTCATTATCAGAGAAATGCAAATCAAAACCACAATGAGGTACCATTTCACGGCAGTCAGAATGGCTGTGATCCAAAAGTCTACAAACAATAAATGCTGGAGAGGGTGTGGAGAAAAGGGTACCCTCTTACACTGTTGGTGGGAATGCAAGCTAGTACAGCCACTATGGAAAACAGTGTGGAGATTCCTTAAAAAACTGGAAAAAGAACTGCCTTATGACCCAGCAATCCCACTGCTGGGCATACACACCAAGGAAACCAGAATTGAAAGAGACATATGTACCCCAATGTTCATCACAGCACTGTTTATAATAGCCTGGACATAGAAGCAACCTAGATGTCCATCCGCAGATGAATGGATAAGAAAGCTGTGGTACATACACACAATTGAGTATTACTCAGTCATTAAAAAGAATGCATTTGAATCAGTTCTAATGAGATGGATGAAACTGGAGCCTATTACACAGAGTGAAATAAGCCAGAAAAAAAAATACAGTATACTACCACATATATATGGAATTTAGAAAGATGGTAATGATAACCTTGTATGCGAGACAGCAAAAGAGACACAAATGTATAGAACAGTCTTTTGGACTCTGTGGGAGAGGGCGAGGGTGGGATGATTTGGGAGAATGGCATTGAAACATGTATAATATCATATGTGAAACGAATCGCCAGTCCAGTTCCAATGCCTGATACAGGATGCTTGTGGCTGGTGCACTGGGATGACCCAGAGGAATGGTATGGGGAGGGAGGTAGTAGGGGGGTTCAGGATGGGGAATACATGTACACCCATGGCAGATTCATGTTGATGTATAGTAAAACAATACAATATTGTAAAGTAATTAACCTCCAATTAAAATAAATTTATATTCAAAAAAAATTTCAACATCAAAAAAAAAAAAAAAATCAACTCGACCCAACTGGGATATCTGGGCATCCTGGTCTGGGCTGTCAGGCTGAGACTCCACACCTGCTCACTTCCTCAGTGAACTCAGGGAGTCATAGGCTTGGTCTGTGGGATACAGTCTCTGGTGGGCAAAGGGAGGTGCCCATGTCCTGCGAAGACTGGAGGTAAGGGTCTTCTCTAGGGTCCCCAGAGGATGCATGTGCCTCCTTCCTGAGAGCCCTGGCAGACCAGGGGGCAAGGCATTCAAATTTTACCTCACTGATCCTGATGGGAGGGGAGAAGTGAGGGCCTGGGTCAGGTGCCCAGGTTCAGGTCAGCAGAGTGAAGGAACCCCGCTGTGCTAGGTGTCAAGGTAGAACCATGAGGGGGTCTCCGGGACCCCAGATGTCCAAGTCGTCAATGATCTCAGCTCAGGGAGATCCCAGCAGAGTTGTAGGAATGAGCCCCTTACTCCCGCTTGCCTCTCAGGGGTCCTGGCTGGGGAGGGCCTGGTTCTAAGGGACGCAAGGTCAGGGACAGAGGGTGGTGCTTAGACCTGCTGAGAGTCAAAGTGAAAGGCAGAAGGAGGGTTGAGGAATGTCCATGGCATCATCTCAGCTCTGGGAATCCCTAGGGCATGGAGCCCTGATGTCGTGTCTGCAGACTCCCCTGGGGGGTCCCACTGAAGTGATGGCCTTGGTGTGAGGGTCCCAGCTCTGGTCAACACAAGCAGCATCCCTAGACCTGCCAGGGCTCAAGATGAGGACCTTGAGGGAGGACACAGGGAACCCCACAGGTCCTGGCACCTGCAGTCAGCCCGGGTCAACTCTGGTAGGGGAATGAGCTCAGAGTCTCAGAGACATTGGAGACTTGATAGAAGGGGCGGGGCCTCAGAGATTGGAGGGGAGATTCTTAGGTTCTGAAGCAGTTTAGGTGAGGACCCTGAGGGAGGACTGAGGGGATGCTGGACCCCAATCAGGAGACCAAGAGAAGACGGTCCCTGCTGTCAGTCCTTGGCAGCCCTGGGTTAGGATGAGCACGTTAGACATGGTCTGACTTCCTGACGTCCTGCTACAGGGGGCAGATTTTCTGACATCTGGGTCTCAGACTGGGGACCTCGCATATGGGGCAAGGCCTCAGGTGGGTCGATTCCCAGGTCCTTTGGGGTGTCAAGTTGAGGACCCTAAGAATGGACTAGGGAACCCTGTACCCCAATTAGATGAGACCTCAAAGAAACCCGTCTCTGTTGTCAGTCCAGGGCTATCATGGAGTAGGATGAGTGCAACAGGCATGGTCTGACTTCCTGACATCCGGGTCTTGGAGAGATGGGACCCTGGTATAAGGGGCTGGGTTTCAACTGGGCAGAGGCGAGAATCCCAGGTCCTGCCCAGAAGCAAGATGAGGTGCCTGAAAGAGGACAGAGGGGACTCTGAGTGAGGACCAGTGAAACCCAGCAGGTCTCCACACCTATAGTCGGCCCTGGGAGACCTTGGTGTGAGATGAGCACATTAGGCCTGACTGAATTCCTGACATGGGGGTCTCAGAGGACTGGGGACCTTGTGAAAGCAGTGAGGTCTCAAAATGGTGGGCAGGACAATCCTGGGCCCTGCTGGTGACAGAAGTGATTAGACCTTATTACAGGAAGGGATCCTTGTCTTTGATGGGGATCTTGGAGGCCCCAGAGTGGGAAGAGCAGTTTCTTGACCTATGGCTAAGGGACCTCAGGATCTGAGGTGTTCGGGCAGAAGCAATGTTGAGGTCCACAGAGGGTATACTCTACAGATCCGGAGAGATAACTGAGTAGACTCCTGTCCTATCCCTGTGGTCAATTTTGGGAGGCCAGGAAGGACACGAAGAGGAGCTGAGGGCCAGGAATCTCCCCAACCTAGAATCCGCAGGAAGCCCTGGGCAAGTGCGGCCACAGACTAGGGTCTTGTTCTGAGTTTCCCTGCAGAACCCCAAAGGGGAGGGACCAGGTTGTGCCAGGGGAAAGGTGAGCACTACAAGGAAGCCCTGAGTGGACCTCACCCCACAACTGGGGGGACTTCACAGAGTCCACCCCACCTACCAGCACAGAAGACCCAGAGATATATCTCAGTCTACCCCTGAGGTGTCCCCTCCATGTCTCTCACAGAGCTCCAGGAAATAGGAGGTGAAGCAGAGGTCTGAGTCCCATGTCCTGAGGTCAGAGAGCAGACGAGGTCCAGGCAGTGCCAGGAGTCAAGGTGAGGAGGGTGTCCTGAGTGCATCAGGGGCTCCCCTTCCCAGAACAGAGGGGAAACCACAAAGCCCATATCCCCACACCCTGTCAGCCCAGGAACTTCCAGCTGTTCTGACTGCACCCTGGGGAGATATTGCCCTTCCTCCTTCAGGTAGCCAGGTGTCTGGCCGCCCAGGAAGAGCACCCCTGAGAGACTTGAGAGCACCCCTCAAGAAGAGACCTTTAAGTGGCCTGTGTAAGATCTCCCAGGGTGTGTTTCTCAGGTAAGGCCGCTCACACCCCCTCTCTCCTCCAGGCACGTGGTCTGCGTCTATCCCTCTGCCTCACTCCTGTCTGTGGTTTGGTCCCAGGCATCGCACTCGGGATCAAGATGAGTGAGCTGAGCAAACCTGAGGAAGATCTTCAGGACCCAGGGGAGGCTGAGGCCAGGTAGAAGGGCAGTCCCTGTGGTCTGAGGTGGGGGAAGGCTGAAGCCCCCTCGGCCTTCTCTCCCTCAGTCTCCTCCTCAGCCCTTGTGGAGGCCTTGCCCCAAGAAGCTCTGAAGGAGATGATGGCTAATCTGTTGAAGTACCTGCTCCTCAAGTATTGTGCCAAGGAGCTGAACCCCAAGATCGAAATACTGAATATGATCCTCACGGATAACCAGGACCACATACCTGTGGTCTTCTGTAAAGCTGCCCAGTGCTTGCAGCTGGTCTTTGTCATGGCAGTGAAGGAGGTGTACATCAGGGAGCACATCTACATCTTGGTCCTCACCCTGGGCCTCACTGAGTGGTGGGCAGAGCCTGCCCAAGGCTGGGCTCCTGGTGCTGGTCCTCAGCCTGATCATCCAAAATGGAGACTTCACCCCTGAGGAGGTGGTCTGAGAAACACTAAGCAGGATGGGGGTGTGTCCCAGAAGGGAGCACTCCATCTTTGGGGAGCCCAGGGAGCTGCTGACCCATGTGTGGGTGTGGGAGGGTTACCTGGAGTACTGGCAGGTGCCTGACAGCAACCTTGCTTGCTATGAGTTCCTGTGGGGTCCCTGGGCCTATGCAGAGACCAGCAAGTGGCTAGTCATATAGTATCTGCTCAGGGACAATGAAAGGATTTCCAGGGTCTTCCCACCTCTGCTTGTAGAGGCTGCAAGGGAAGAGGAAGAGGGTCCCTGGGCCAGAGCAACAGCCAGATAATCCTTCCCTCTGTGATTGAAGAGGGAGCAGTCAGCCTTCTCAGTAGTGAGGGCCCGGGTCAGTTGGGGTACCCAGTGTGTAGCACTTTTGGGTTCCTGTTCTCTAGGATGACATGGAGATTCATCTGTTTTCTTTAGGAATTGTTCAAATTTTTTTTAAGCTGAAAACTTAATAAATTTCAATATCTAACTTTGTGAATGGCATTGATCACACTTGTATTTGTACTTACCCAGTTTAAGGGCCAGAGTTTTGCTGTTTTGTAAAAGAGATTGGAAATTGTCCCGTTATTTTGTGAACCTGAGTGAGGTAACATGGATTGGAATTACAATTAGTTTGCACAGGTGAACTTACTTAGCAGTATACAGTTGGTGAAAGAATTAGAAAAAAAATATTGTAGTGATCTTTCTTCCTTTCTTTTTTTTTTTAGGAATTGTAGTACATGATGCCAAGTTTCTTTTTCTAATCTGTTTTTTTTTTTTTTTACTTTATTTTACTTTACAATACTGTATTGGTTTTGCCATACATTGACATGAATCCACCACGGGTGCATACAAGCTCCCAATCCTGAATCCCCCTCCCACCTCCCACCCCATATCATCTCTCTGGATCATCCCCATGCACCAGCCCCAAGCATCCTGTATCCTGTATCGAACATAGACTGGCACTTCGTTTCTTACATGATAGTATACATGTTTCAATGCCATTCTCCCAAATCATCCCACCCTCTCCCTCTACCTCAGAGTCCAAAAGTCCTTTCTATACATCTGTGTCTCTTTTGCTATCTCACATACAGGGTCATCATTACCATCTTTCTAAATTCCGTATATATATGTGTCAGTATACTGTATTGGTGTTTTTCTTTCTGGCTTACTTCACTCTGTATAATCGGCTCCAGTTTCATCCATCTCATTAGAACTGATTCAAATATATTCTTTTTAACGGCTGAGTAATACTCCATTGTGTATATGTACCACAGCTTTCTTATCCATTCATCTGCTGATGGACATCTAGGTTGTTTCCATGTCCTGGCTATTATAAACAGTGCTGCAATGAACATTGGGGTACATGTGTTTCTTTCAATTCTGGTTTCCTTGGTGTGTATGCTCAGCAGTGGGATTGCTGGGTCATAAGGCAGTTCTGTTTGCAATTTTTGAAGGAATCTCCACACTGTTTTCCATAGTGGCTGTACTAGTTTGCATTCCCACCGTGGTATAATAGGGTTCCCTTTTCTCCACACCCTCTCCAGCATTTATTGCTTGTAGACTTTTGGATCACAGCCATTCTGACTGGTGTGAAATGGTACCTCACTGTGGTTTTGATTTGCATTTCTCAATAATGAGTGATGTTGAGGATCTTTTCATGTGTTTGTTAGCCATCCGTATATCTTCTTTGGAGAAATGCCTATTTAGTTCTTTGGCCCATTTTTGATTGGGTCGTTTATTTTTCTGGAGTTGAGCTGCATGAGTTGCTTGCATATTTTTGAGATTAGTTGTTTGTCAGTTGCTTCATTTGCTATTGTTTTCTCCCATTCAGAATGCTGTCTTTTCACCTTACTTATAGTTTCCTTTGTTCTGAAGAAGCTTTTAATTTTAATTAGATCCCATTTGTTTATTTTTGCTTTTACTTCCAGTATTCTGGGAGGTGGGTCATAGAGGATCCTGCTGTGATTTATG
The DNA here is from genome assembly GCF_001704415.2 of Capra hircus. Classification (NCBI taxonomy): domain Eukaryota; kingdom Metazoa; phylum Chordata; class Mammalia; order Artiodactyla; family Bovidae; genus Capra; species Capra hircus. Next base: position 6,199 of record NW_017189648.1, on the reverse strand, counting down.
TCGAAGAGTGTTTTGCCTATGTTCTCCTCTAGGAGTTTTATAGTTTCTGGTCTTACATTTAGATCTTTAATCCATTTTGAGTTTATTTTTGTGTGTGGTGTTAGAAAGTGATCTAGTTTCATTCTTTTACAAGTGGTTGACCAGTTTTCCCAGCACAACTTGTTTAAGAGATTGTCCTTTCTCCATTGTATATTCTTGCCTCCTTTGTCAAAGATAAGGTGTCCATACGTGTGTGGATTTATCTCTGGGCTTTCTGTTTTGTTCCATTGATCTATATTTCTGTCTTTGTGCCTGTACCATACTGTCTTGATGACTGTGGCTTTGTAGTAGAGCCTGAAGTCAGGCAAGTTGATTCCTCCAGTTCCATTCTTCTTTCTCAAGATGCTTTGGCTATTCGAGGTTTTTTGTATTTCCATGAAAATTGTGAAATTATTTGTTCTAGTTCTGTGAAAAATACCGCTGGTAGCTTGATAGGGATTGCATTGAATCTGTAGATTGCTTTGGGTAGAATACTCATTTTCACTATATTGATTCTTCCAATCCATGAACATGGGATATTTCTTCATCTATTAGTGTCCTCTTTGATTTCTTTCACCAGTGTTTTATAGTTTTTGATATATAGGTCTTTAGTTTCTTTAGGTAGATATATTCCTAAGTATTTTATTCTTTTTGTTGCAATGGTGAATGGAATTGTTTCCTTAATTTCTTTTTCTACTTTCTCATTATTAGTGTATAGGAATGCAAGGGATTTCTGTGTGTTGATTTTATATCCTGAAATTTTACTATATTCATTGATTAGCTCTAGTAATTTTCTGGTGGAGTATTTAGGATTTTCTATGTAGAGGATCATGTCATCTGCAAACAGTGAGAGTTTTACTTCTTCTTTTCCAATTTGGATTCCTTTTATTTCTTTTTCTGCTCTGATTTATGTGGCCAAAACTTCCAAAACTATGTTGAAGAGTAGTGGTGAAAGTGGGCACCCTTGTCTTGTTCCTGACTTTAGGGGAAATGCTTTCAATTTTTCACCATTGAGGATAATGTTTGCTGTGGGTTTGTCATATATAGCTTTTATTATGTTGAGTTATGTTCCTTCTATTCCTGCTTTCTGAAGAGTTTTTATCATAAATGGATGTTGAATTTTGTCAAAGGCCTTCTCTGCATCTATTGAGATAATCATATGGCTTTTATTTTTCAATTTGTTAATGTGGTGAATTACATTGATTGATTTGCGGATATTGAAGAATCCTTGCATCCCTGGGATAAAGCCCACTTGGTCAAGATGTATGATCTTTTTAATGTGTTGTTGGATTCTGATTGCTAGAATTTTGTTGAGGATTTTTGCATCTATGTTCATCAGTGATATTGGCCTGTAGTTTTCTTTTTTTGTGGCATCTTTGTCAGGTTTTGATATTAGGGTGATGGTGGCCTCATAGAATGAATTTGGAAGTTTACCTTCCTGTGCAATTTTCTGGAAGAGTTTCAGTAGGATATGTGTTAGCTCTTCTCTAAATTTTTGGTAGAGTTCAGCTGTGAAGCCGTCTGGACCTGGGCTTTTGTTTGCTGGAAGACTTCTGATAACAGTTTCAATTTCCATGTTTGTGATGGGTCTGTTCAGATTTTCAATTTCTTCCTGGTTCAGTTTTGGAAAGTTGTCCTTTTCTAAGAATTTGTCCATTTCTTCCACGTTGTCCATTTTATTGGCATATAATTGCTGATAGTAGTCTCTTATGATCCTTTGTATTACTCTGTTGTCTGTTGTGATCTCTCTATTTTCATTTCTAGTTTTATTGACTTGATTTTTCTCTTTGTTTCTTGATGAGTCTAGCTAATGGTTTGTCAATTTTAGTTATCCTTTCAAAGAACCAGCTTTTTGCTTTGTTGATGTTTGCTAAGGTCTCTTTTGTTTCTTTTGCATTTATTTCTGCCCTAATTTTTAAGATTTCTTTCCTTCTACTAACTCTGGTGTTCTCCATGTCTTCCTTTTCTAGGTGCTTTAGGTGTAGAGTTAGGTTATTTATTTGACTTTTCTCCTGTTTCTTGAGGTATGCCTGTATTGCTATGAGCTTTCCTCTAAGCACTGCTTTCATAGTGTCCCACAGGTTTTGGGTTGTTGTGTTTTCATTTTCATTCGTTTCTATGCATAATTTGATTTCTTTTTTGATTCCTTCTGTGATTTGTTGGTTATTCAGAAGGGTGTTGTTCAGCCTCCATATGTTGTAATTTTTAATAGTTTTTCTCCTGTAATTGAGATCTAATCTTAGTGCATTATGGTCAGAAAAGATGCTTGGAATGATTTCGATTTCTTTGAATTTATCAAGGTTAGATTTATGGCCCAGGATGTGATCTATCCTGGAAAAGGTTCCGTGAGCACTTGAGAAAAAGCTGAAATTAATTGTTTTGGGGTGAAATGTCCTATAGATATCAATTAGGTCTAACTGGTCTATTGTATCATTTAAAGTTTGCATTCCTTTGTTAATTTTCTGTTTAGTTGATCTGTCCATAGGTGTGAGTGGGGTATAAAAGTCTCCCACTATTATTGTGTTATTGTTAATTTTCCCTTTCATACTTGTTAGCATTTGTCTTACATATTGTGGTGCTCCTATGTTGGGTGCGTATATATTTATAATTGTTATATCTTCTTCTTGGATTGATCCTTTGATCATTATGTAGTGTCCTTCTTTGTCTCTTTTCACAGCCTTTTTTTTAAAGTCTATTTTATCGAAGATGAGTATTGCTGCTCCCTGCTTTCTTTTGGTCTCTATTTTTCCAGCCCTTCACTTTCAGTGTGTATGTGTCCCCTGTTTTGAGGTGGGTCTCTTGTAGGCTTGTCCCGTTTTGAGGTGGGTCTCTTGTAGGCAGCATATATAGAGGTCTTGTTTTTTGTATCCATTCAGCCAGTCTTTGTCTTTTTGGTTGGGGCATTCAACACATTTATGTTTAAGGTAATTATTGATAAGTATGATCCCATTGCCATTTACTTTATTGTTTTGGGTTCGGGTTTATACACCCTTTTTGTTTTTCCTGTCTAGAGAATAACCTTTAGTATTTGTTGGAGAGCTGGTTTGGTGGTGATGAATTTCTCAGCTTTTGCTTGTCTGTAAAGCTTTTGATTTCTCCTTCATATTTGAATGAGATCCGTGCTGGGTACAGTAATCTGGGCTGTAGGTTATTGTCTTTCATCACTTTTAGTATGTCCTGTCATTCCCTCCTGGCCTGAAGAGTTTCTGTTGAAAGATCAGCTGTTATCCTTATGGGAATCCCCTTGTGTGTTGTTTGTTGTTTTTCCCTCGCTGCATTTAATATTTGTTCTTTGTGTTTGATCTTTGGTTAATTTGATTAATATATGTCTTGGGGTGTTTCGCCTTGGGTTTATCCTGTTTGGAACTCTCTGGGTTTCTTGGACTTGGGTGATTATTTCCTTCCCCATTTTAGGGAAGTTTTCAACTATTATCTCCTCAAGAATTTTCTCAAGGTGTTTCTTTTTTGTCTTCTTCTTCTGGGACTCCTATAATTCGAGTGTTGGAGCGTTTCATATTGTCCTGGAGGTCTCTGAGGTTGTCCTCATTTCTTTTAATTCGTTTTCCTTCTTTCCTCTCTGATTCATTTATTTCTACCATTTTATCTTCTATTTCACTAATCCTATCTTTCTGCCTCCATTATTCTACTATTTGTTGCCTCCAGAGTGTTTCTGATCTCATTTATTGCATTATTCATTATATATTATCTCTTTTTTATTTCTTCTAGGTCCTTGTTAAACCTTTCTTGCATCTTCTCAGTCCTTGTCTCTAGGCTATTTATCTGTGATTCCATTTTGATTTCAAGATTTTGGATCATTTTCACTATCAATATTCGGAATTCTTTCTCAGGTAGATTCCCTATCTCCTCCTCTTTGGTTTGGTTTGGTAGGCATTTCTCCTGGTTCCTTTACCTGCTGGGTATTCCTCCTGTCTCTTCATCTTGGTTTATATTTGTTTGCTGCATTTATGGGAGTTTCCTCACTGTGGGTGGGGTTGTATCAGTGGCTTGTCGAAGGTTTCTTGGTTAGGGAGGCTTGTGTTGGAGTTCTGGTGGGTGGAGCTGGATTTCTTCTCTCTGGAGTGCTATGAATTGTCCAGTAATGGGTTGAGAGACGTCAATGGTTTTGGAGTAGTTTTGAGCTGCCTGTATATTGGAGCTCAGGGGTGTGTTCCTGTTTTGCTGGAAGAATTTGGCATGGTATGTCTTGCTCTGGAACTTGTTGGCCCTTGGGTGGTGCTTGGTTTCAGGTGTAGGTATAGCGAGCGTTTGATGAGCTCCAATTGATTAATGTTCCCTGGATCAGGATTTCTTCTGGCTGTTCTTAGGATTTGAACTTAAGTCCTCCTGTTTCCTGGTTTTCAATGTTATTTTTAAGCGCTACTAGCCTTAGGACTTCTGCCATTTCTATACAGCACTGATGATCAAAAGCATCTAGGTTAAAGATGAGGTTTCTCCCACATTGAGGGTCACCCATAGACGTTTCACTGAGTTTACATGGAGAAAAGAAAGCAGGGAAGGGGCGTAGTTAGGGTGACTGGAATGAGAATGAGGTGGGATCAAATAGAGGAGAGGGCAAACTAGCCAGTAAATTCACGTCCTTTATGTACGACTCACAGTCTGGACGCACTTCAGAGGTGTTCTATGGAGTTATACAGGTCGAAGAGGAGAGCCGCGCGGAGGAAGTAGACAGAGGTGCGCCAGGAGATAAAAAGAGAGAAATGAAAGAGAGAGAGAGGTCCGGCCAGTAACCAGTTCCTGAGTGTTCTCACACCATCTGGACACACAGAGAATTCACACAGGGTTGGGTAGAGAAAGAGAAGGGGGAGGGAGGAGACAGAGGACACCTGGTGGAAGAACACACAGGAGAGTCCAAAGGAGAGAGGGGTCAAGACCAGTAATCTCGCTCTCAGGTAAAATTGGGTAACTGTAAGATTGGGTTTTTACATGTTACAGAAATTGACATACAAATATACCAAAAAGCAAAGATTAAGAATCTGGAGTAGAATTGGATTTTCAAAAATAAATATTAAAGAAAAGAAGAAGAAGAGGGAAAAAAATGAGGAAAACAAGCAAACAGAGGCATGTAGAGCTAGATAGAGAGATATGAGGACGAACACAAAGAGAGGGCCAGATATTACTTTAGCTTAACTCGATTAAATAAAGACCAAAACTTTTTTTTTATTTTGGGTTGATGGGGTTGCGTGATTGTTCTTTCTTACTTTTTCTATTTTATGGCACATGAACTTGATAAACTATATACATATATTAGAAGTATTAGTACTACGAGTACTTAAAAATTTAAGAAAGTTAAAGATTAGCTAGATTACTAACATAGTTAATATATGAAGGTATATATTACAATGCACGCATGAGTCTGGTATTGGTCTATCGTGTATTGCATTAAAGATAAAACACAAGTGCTTCGAAATCAATCACTTCGTGAACTACTTGTGACTTTAATATTTGCGTTGGTAACCTTGTAAATCTGAGGGTCCTTGTTAGATTGCGGTCTGTACGGTGCTGCAGATTCTTAAATCGTTTGCTACTTTTCCAAATTGAGGTATCCCTTCCATTTGAATTTGTCTTCTTTATCTGTGTTGAGCATGTCTATATCAAGAATGTACTCGATTTTCAGAGTGCTAATGCTTAGTACGACCCATTTGCAAGCCTGATTATGAATAGCGGTGGTGGGAAGCTTGGTCACGAAGAAGGTGGAAGTTGGGAAGGAAAGGCCGAAGGATTAGCGGTAGAGTGACTCGCGGAAGCAGCACTAAGAAGTTTCCCAACTATTTACAGTCGTTGCTCTCTCCGGCATGGTGCGCGTTTGGGAACAGGCGTCCTTTTCTACGGATGCACGGCAGGTGTCCTGTCTGTCTCCCTCCCTCGCCCTCTCTTCTCATACCGCACACTGTGAATCTCTGTGTGTTCAGTGGTGGAGAGACACTCGGGAACTGGTTACTGGCCGGATCTCTCTCATCTCCCTTTCATTTCTCTCTTTTATCTCGCTGGCGCAACGCTATGTCACTTCCTCGCTCTTCCTCTTCCCTGTATACTCCATGAAACACCTCTGAGTGGTCCAGACTGTGGAGTGTAGCATAAGGACGTGATTACTTGGCTATGTTTGCGTGCTCTCCTCTTTTGAGTCCCCCACTCGATCTCAAGTTCCAGTCACCTCTAACTA
>NW_017189647.1:0-43725 GCF_001704415.2 Capra hircus | reverse complement strand
CTGCTGTTCTCCCTGTAGTGGCATCCAAGACTTGTGCCCAGCTGGTATCCTCCAGCGCCCTCCTGCACACACACGAGCGCGCACCCTTCGTCGGCATCTGAAGAGCCTGCGCAGGCCCTGCCATGCAGGAACGGCTGCCAGGCGCCGGCTGGTGACATGGCCAGGCTGGGCCTCTTTCTCAAATCTCTTCTGGGTGGAAGGGAAGAGCCCTTGCTGGCCTGCGACCAAAGTCCTACTAAGTCTTCCCCTTGCCTCCACCGACAGGGTGGGCGCTGCGGGCCCCTCTACAGCATGTGTGAGGAAGCTACCACAGGAAGAGGCAGAAAGCTCCCTCCCTTGACAGCGTGGCTGCGCAGTGAGCGTCTTCCCTCTGAGCCTCAGGGCATGAGCGCCTTTCTCTGACTCAGCTGTAAACAAAATGAGAAAGCGGTGCAGAACACCAGGTGCAGTCGAGTGCTGCGGCTCCAATTGGAAGAGTGACTCCAGCAGGCTGTGAAGCTTGCAGGGGCGGTCTGGGCACATAGGCTTCTCCCTACTAGGTCTCGGCCTCACATGAGCCACTGTTATACTCCCTCCTCCTCGCCTGGCTGTTACTGTCCTTCCTCCCCTTCTCTCTCTTTCCTGCTGTCATCCAACTGCCCTTTCAGACAGACCAGCACACTTCCCATCATGATATTGTGCAACTTTTACAGGAGCCGGGGATAAGAGGGCGAAGCCGATGTGAGTGAAACGGGGGTAGACCCATCTCAACAGCGGAGAGAGCCAGTGGCCAGGGCGAAGGGAGGCACACAGGATTTACAGGTCCAGGATGCTCCCCAGGTGTCTTGTCCTAGTTGCCAGAACCCAGAATAAAGCGCTGTTCGATACTAGGTTGGCCCCGGCACCAAAGTCTTATGAAAGAGAGGGTTATGTGAAGAGCAGAAGCCAGAGCGACATTTGAAGATGCTGCCTGGCATCTTGAATGTGCGAGGAAGGCCAGGAGCCACAGGGAATGCAAGGGATGAAGCTCTAGATGCAAAAATGACAAAAAAGCCTAGGAGGCGCAGGCGTCAGTAGCATGAAGGGTCCGGCTTGGCGGTAAATTGGCTGCTCGATGCGCAAAAAGTCAAATCATCACAACTGTCCAAGGAGAGTCCTGTCCCAGGTCCCTGGATGAGGATGTGTCCAACATCTTGTTGTGCTCCAGGGAAACATTTTCTGACTTCTCATTCAGAGCCATCAGATGGATAGATTTTGTTTGTCTAAGTCCCTAGGCAGAGAACAATTCATCTTTACCATCAAAACAAAAAGTGAATTCAGCCGGACAGAGAGGGCAGGCAGAACGGGAGAAAACACAGGCAGAGAACAGACAGGCGGGAGGGTGTGGGTGATCAGGATTCAGTGGACAGTGAGAGATGCAGGGATCAGAGACAGATGGAGAGACAGCACATAGGGAGAAAAGGTGAGAGGAGAAGGGCAGAAAGTCTGCTGCTGGGCAGGGGCAGGACATGAGGCAAGCTGGCAGGGGGGCAGACAAAAGCAGGAAGTGGGCAAGGGGCAAGGACAGGAGAGAGTGACAGCAAGACGGGATGGCAGACAGGGCCCTCAAGCTAGTCCTTGTCCCACCTGAATCAGAGAGCTTCCTGAGCTGCAGGTGGATCCCATTTGTGGATCTCAGCACAACGACTGGCATGGGCACAGGGACCCTGGCGGGATCGGTGACAGCTCAAAGCGAAGCAAGGTCAGGGCCACGGCCACCTTCAACTCATTCATGGCAAACTGCTTCCCGATGCAGTTCCTAGGTTGGGAGATAAAAAGGAAAGAGAGCAGAGGCTTCTAACCCCTGCTGAGCACAGGGAATCAGGGCTCTCCTCCTGTGTCAAGACCTGATCCCTTCCTTACTCATCCCACTGAACTTGCCAGCAGAGCTCTTCCTGACAGATGGCAAAGCCCGCCTCTCTAAGGACTGCTCAACTCATACTCCTGCTCTCAGCAGGAAAACCTTTCAGCGCTTTAAAAGAGTCAAGAGTGATCAAGAACTGTGAACTAGCTCACTCCCACTGGCAATTCCTTCAAGGACCTACAGGACCTACCACCTACATGGACAAACACAGTCTGAATCAGAATCTTCCTGGGAAGGGGAGGAGTCTCCCTTAGGCCGCAGAAAGCAAGCAAGTAAAGCCACAACATCACAGGGAGTACACGTCCAGTGCCTGCATCACAGCTCTCTCTGGACCTGGGGTGTCATGACTCAGCGACGGTTGACTTCCTCATGCTCAAGGCTCAATCCAGTCCTCAAAACCCTCCATGGTGGGACACATCACATCCAGTTGCCGGATCATGGATCCCCACACAGTCTGCTCAAGGACTGAATGAGTGAAAGAGTGGATGGGTGAATGATGTCTGTTGAAGTAGACATGTTGTTGACTGTGAGCCCTGGGGGAGGACAGCGTTATCATCCCCGTGTTCCCATCTCTCCTAGCATAGGTCTTGGCACACAGAGACACACTTAATACATACTTTCACATTTGAACAATATTGATTGAATTGAAAACAAAACTCAAGTGGAATGAGAATAAAAGAAATATTCAGTCTGACGTAGGAATCAAGCTGCCGAGTCCCTCCTGCCCTCTAGCAGCAACTGAATGACCTGCAGCCATGTCTACAAGAAAGAAAGGACCCTGGTGTAAACCAAATCCTAGAATCAATCAGGAACAGTTTACTTCAACACTGTTCTGTAAAGGTTGATTCACCAGCTGAGAATTTCCTAGATCTGTACAGTCAAAAAACTTGTTTCCACTAAGTTACAAAGCCACTGAAGTTACTATTTCAGGGGAGGTTCTGTGCCCTTTAAGATCTTCACAGCAATCATTTAGGAGTGTATCAATCAGGCTAATAGCTATCTCAAGGGTGCTTTATGTTTTACATGCAATAGATTTTTCAAATGCACATGTCAAACACAAAATACTCTCCTTCCTGTAGGGAAAGAGCAAATTAGCCAAGATGGCATTGTCAGGCGCTCTCTCCCTGAGGCCTCTCACTGTGGCCTCGGGTTTGTAACTAATGATTATGGAAGAGCTGGATTACCTATAGCACTGCGCACATGCATCACATGGTACTCGCTTGGACTCTGGCTACTTTTGGTATCTAAGCTCCACCTGCCAAAAGCTCTGCGGGAGGTGTGAGGTACGCCTTTATGAGTTTGGCTATGAAAGCCCTGGTTACTACTGCGCTCTGGCTAAGTTGGACCAACATCATGGTTATATTATATGAGGTTATGTTATGGTTTTTATGGCTGCTGCTACGGCGGCTGTGTCAGGCAGGACAGAGCTGTGTTATGGCGGCCATAACACAGCCAGGAGAGAACAAACGTGTCTGCAGTCCCTATGGCTCCTCCAGTCCTCCTCCAGTCCTCCTCCAGCCTCTTAGCTGATGCTTTGCATCTATCCTGCGTTCAGCAAACAGTGTGCCACAGCATGAGCAGTGAGAAACTGGCATCATGAGCAGGATCAGCAATAGACTCCCCAAGCAGGCTTGATTGTCCTCCGCTTTAAGATTGTTCTTACTAAACATTACTCTGTATAATCTGGGACCATGGTGTCTAAACTCTGCTTTTTAATAAAGAATTTTGGCAACAGAAAATATCTGTCATGGTTATATTAATACACAGTCAAATCTATGTCAGATGTAGTGCAGGAAGTGAGAACATACTCATGAACTGTGAAACTTTCTTCAAACTACAACTATAACTGATCACATACATAACTTGAAGCCTCAGGACATGGAATTCCCAATCCAGGCAAGCACGACGAATACAGTGTGGGCGGACAGGTGAATTAAGCAGAAAGGCACGGGGCTGACTAGGAAGTTGGAACAGAGAAAATCATCTTTTAATGAAAGATAATTGTGTGACTGAAATTGTGCTAACCAAACTTGTTAGTTTAAATGTCATGAAGACTGTAATGCTATAATGTCATACTCCTAAAATGAGGAAAACCCTGGATACTTTGGATTGGCCACGGACATGGAAATGAGGTCAGTCCTTGTGGACAGTGGGAGGTCTGTCATTGTGGTGGGTCCTGAAGACCTTCTTGTACATGGAGACCCACGCCTCCTTCTCAGCCATCAACATACAAGGACGGAACTTCATGCTCCTCATATGAAGGTAGACAGTCACACACATCGGGGTAGCAACCAGTGACACTTGCTTCCCCCAGTACAGAGGCCTCACCTGGATCCTCCTGAGAAGGGCAGGAAGGCATGGCTGTGTCGAGTAGAACCTGGTGCGAACCGGGTTGGGTCAAATACCTGCAGAGAGAGCACCAGGGCCTGGACATTCGGGGTCAAACCCCTCACATGAATGCACTGGGGGATAAGAATCCCAGAGAGGGAGCAGGGGAAGGTTTGGTGTCGAGAGAGGTCCCATCTCCTCCTCCCACGTCCATCGTACCTCTGGGTTCGGCCACACCTTCGGGTTGTGATGAAGCCCATAAATGGAGAGGGACAGTAAGATTCCTGTGGGGCAGAGGAGAGAGAGAAGCTGATGGTCCCATAGTGCAGGGGATGTGTGGCCTCGCAAAAGCCCCGGGAGCCATCATGGGAGCAGCCTCCGTCACTCTGAACGGAATGATGCTCTTTCAAGACAGGTGGGCGGGGCATGACAAAGCACACGGTCACAGATTAGGGGTAGGTGACCACAGCCCAGGACTGAGAATTAAAGGAACGGCAAGGATACACTTAGGAGCAGCTCAGGTGACAACTCACATTTATCAAGTGCCATCATGAACCTGGGGAATGTGCAAGAATCATTTAATCCTCACGAAAGCACTCCTGTCTCCACAAGCCCATGAAGCACCTGAGCCTCAGAGAGGTTAAGAGTTGGGTCTATGGTCCCACAATTAGGAGGGAACGGGCTGGGATTCAGACCCACTGGGTGCTGAGTCAGTGGGTGGCCTCCAGCCATGGCAGGGCTCTCAGACCTCATCATCACCTGCTCCTTGCCATCCGCCAGAGGGCACCTCAGAGACTAGAGCCTATGACCCATGTCAGTGGAGTCTCTTGAGCGCCCTCCCTTATTTACACCCCATTTGGAAGCACCATGCCTCCCTCTGCTTCTGCCTTCATGATTCAAGTATTAGAATTTTAGGCTCCATCATAAGACCACGCAGAAGGGTCAACATTTACTTGTTGCCCTTTGTTACATTCAAGTTTTGTGTCAAACATTTTTTTCTTTCACTAGAGGTTAGTTACTTTCCAAAGGTGTGTTAGTTTCTGCCATGCTGCTGCTGCTGCTGCTAAGTCGCTTCAGTCGTGTCTGACTCTATGAGAGCCCATAGACGGCAGCCCACCAGGCTCCCCCTTCCCTGGGATTCTCCAGGCAAGAACACTGGAGTGGGTTGCCATTTCCTTCTCCAATGCAGGAAAGTGAAAAGTGAAAGTGAAGTCACTCAGTCGTGTCTGACTCTTTGCAACCACATGGACGGCAGCCTACCAGGCTCCTCCGCAAGGTGCAGTTATGTATCTATATAGAGAGAGAGGGAAATGGCAACTCACTTCTGTATTCTTGCCTGACAAATGTCATGGACAGTGGAGCCTGGTGGGCTACGCTCTGTGGGGTCGCAAAAGAGCCAGACATCACTTAGCAACTAAACAACAGCTATATCCCCTCCATCCTGCACCTCTCTCGCCTTCCCATTCCACCCCGCTAGGCCATTTCAGAGAATCAGGCTGGGCTTCCCTTTATAGAGCAGCTTTCCACTAGATACACACTAGTATTTTACACATGATAGTCTATCTGTGCCGATGTTACTTTCTCAACTTGTCCTACCCTCTCCTTCCCCTCCTGCATCCACAAGTCCATTCCCTGTGTCTGCATCTACATTCCTGCTCTGCAGATACATTCATCAGCACTATTGTCCTAGAGTCTATGTTTACGTGTGTGTATTAATATGTGATATTTGTTTTTCTCTTTCTGAGTGCTTCACTCTGTATAACACGCTGTAGATTTTTCCACCTCACTGCAACTGACTCATATTTGTTCCATTTTATACTGAGTAATATTCCATGTGTATATGGACTGCAGCTTCATTATCCATTCATCTATCAGTGAACACCTTGGTTGCCTCCACGTCCTGGCTATTGTAAACAATGCTGCAATGGACACTGCGGCACATGTGCTTTTTGGATTCTGGTTTTCCCAAGATATGTTCCTAGCAGTAGGATTATTTAATATATGGTAGTATTAATCCTAGGATCTATGGAAAGGCATTCTTTAAAGCTCATTCGAACTAGAGAATAAATGTTATCTTCAGGCAGACAAGAGCCAGAGCATCCTGAAACTGGAAATGCACAGGTGGATTTCTGGTCTAGCATGTGGTCCTGCAGAGTGCTTAGCTGAGTGGGGAGGTGAAGTTCATACCTGCAGGTAAGGAGCGTCCATCAGGGAAGGTGATGGGCTTGCTCAGCTCTCTGCCAATGACTGGTACTGGTGGATAGAGTCTCATGGCCTCCTTGATGCACATGGTGGTGTAGGGCATCTGGTCCAGATGGTCCCTGAAAGGAAGCCCATCTGAGGGCAGGCAGGACTGGACAACCATGGATTCTCTTGAGTTCAGGTAGGACAGGGTTCTTCCATCTCCAGGACACTCACCAGGTGATGGAAGCACCATCCGCAAGGAGGCTCTGGATCTCTTCCCGACACCTCTGCTGATGTCCTGGGTGGGAGGCTAGAGCATAGAGGATCCAGGAGATGCCACTGGCTGTGGTGTCGTGACCCTCAAACATGAACGTGTCCACCTCGGCACGGAGGTCCTCGTCAGACAAGCTGCTCCCATTCTCCATCTGTGGAGGCAGGGCCAGAGTGCAGGTCTGCCCTTCCTGTGTGCTTCTGCACAAAGGCTCAGGCCTCTCCTGCCCACACTCACTCTGGCAAAGAGGAGGATGTCCAGGAAGTCCAAGTGCCTCCTGCTCCTCACCTTCTCCAGCTCTCCCTCCTTCTGCAGGTGAGCCTTCCTCTCCTTGATCACTGCATCTGTCCCAGAGCAGTGGTTCCCAGCCAGAGCTGAGGACTCTGGGCGGTTCAGAGTCTGCACCCACCATAAGCCCCTCTGCCCTTCAGGCCCAGTCTGGGTGCCAGGTGAATGAGGGTGAGGTTGGGACTGGCTGAACATGTCAGGGATTAGAGTTCCAACATAGTCTACTCCAGACGGGAATCCCGACTCTAGCACAGCCCGTGGGGGCTCTGCCTGAATGCTGCTGGGAGGGGGTCTCACTCAGGCATCACCAACATGGTGCCTCCTGTAACTCCCTGTTCAACACCTGACACCCTGACCTCTGGGTTCCCAGTCCCTGCAGCAGGCGGGTGTGTGCCAGCTCCTGAAGAGGAAGCAGAAGTCTGGGCTTTGCCTACGGGGTCAAGGCTAGGCCACGTGAGCCTGATGAAGCTGTGGGGGCGGGGCTGTGGTGGGGGGGGTGCTGTGGTGGGGCGGGTGTGGTCGGGGGGGACCAGCCCAGGTGGGAGGGGAACCTGTGTGTTGATGGGCAAGCTGGAGGGCCTCGTGGTTCCAGCGGCCTTCAGGGGTCAGCCTGTAGATGAGGTCGTTCTGGTGGAGAGCATTCCGCAGTCGGGAAAAAATCAGATGACTGAGGTCCCTGATGGCCTGGATGTAGGACTGGGAGTTCCTGAAGGGAGAGGGCGCAGAAGAGACTGGAGTTGAGAGAGGCACTGACCTGGAGAGGGTCAGATTCCTCAGGTCACACCGAGGCATTGTGATTTCTGCCTCATTTCCCTGGAGCCCTCCCCCTGGAGTCCTTCACAGGTGTCCAGAGAGGCCAGGCTTCTCCCCGAGCAGGAGTCAGGGACCTCTGACTGAGTCAAGGGTGGTCTGGGTGGAATTTGACCGTGGTCCATGTCTCTCTGTAGAATGTTACTTTTTGTGCTGATAAGCATCCACACTGCCCTTACCTGAGGATTGCCCCTCAGGTAAGTCCTCCCCATTCGTGAAAACAGGACCCTGCCCTTGAAGAGCTGTCACTGACCGGTCCGTCTGGACGCTGCCCTGGTGGCTGAAGGCGCACTTCATGATGGTGTCCAGGGTCATCCAGGAGACATGTCCAAAGATCTCCAGGTGTGAGTCCTGGATGACAAGCTCCTCCCACTTGTCCTGTGGAGGGATGGTGATTGACCCTGCTCTGCTCCCCTAGAAGACCTGTGCTGCCAAGGCCAGGCCTTCTCTGTCTCTACATCTTCAGATGAGATTTCCTCATCTTCTAAGCAGACATGTTTTAGCAACTTAGGCTTGTAACACCCATGTGTAATATGATGCCTATTTTTTCTGAATCTTTCTTATACACGCAGTTATATTCTCCTCTAATATCCTAACTGATTCTGAATATTTGGAATAATTTATTAAAATAACCACCTTTGGCAGAGCAGAAAGCATAGTTTCTCAGGGGACAGAGGGAGAACTTCTGTGTCCTGATGTCAGATGTGGACAGGTGATATCCAACACTAGGAAGCAAAGATTTCAAGGCAAGGAAAAGCTAAAATGGCTCTAATGCAGCTCCTAGACGGGGCATGAGCTATTCTATTGCTTTCATTCATCTAATGTTAGCTAAGAACAGATGTTAAGAACAGCTAAGAACAGAACCTGTTCTGGATCAGAGGTGATGTTTGTGAAGGCTCAGCTCTGTGAGTGTAGACCTGGGCTCATTTCCTCCCATGAGTGGCTCAGTGACATGCAGAATCGATGGAACCCAGGTCAGAGCCCACCTGCAGGACATCATGGGATGTCCACTCTGCCTCCACAGCTGCCATTGTCCAGGCCAGCCAGGGCCAATTTGAGCTGACCTCCTTGATCTACTCCCCTGCGTTCAAACATGGAGATAGAAGAGTGGACCCTGAATACACCATGGCCCTGATTTCTCTTGGTGAGGAGAAAATTATGGATCCAAGCTGGTGCCTAGATGTTCCTCTGTCCCACCTAGCTTTAATGAGTGCTCTCTCGTACTAAGTCATGAGTGCGTCATTCTGGGTGGCTCTATTCATGGGTGTGTGAGGGACATAAGTGTCTGAAAGTGGACTTTGTCAGCTGTGCTGGATTCTAGTGCGTATGGTGACAAGTGATGGACTCACCAGCATCACTCGGACAGAGTCGGCCATGATTCCCACGTAGGGCTTCAGGATGTCATAGTGGAAGGCTGGGGTCAGCATCCGCCGGTGCTGGAACCATGTCTGCCCCTCCAACAGCAGCAAACCTGTCCCTGAACCACAGATGGGTGTGTATGGGCATCGGGGAGACTAGGGCCCTCTTGGGAGGAACCAAGGGTGTCAGGAGAAGTCTTCCATGGGCAAGAATCAGCGAGGCCAGTACATTTCAGCGATGTGAATTTCTAGTATGTCTGTCCATAGCATGTGATTATGACAAAAAAGTGTAAGGGGGCAGGTCATAAAAGAACTTATCAAAAAGTCAGGCAACATTAGGAAAGACTGAGAAGCGATGAAGAAGCAGCTAGGCTTCAGGAGGGCTAGAGCACCATTACAAAGACTGGTGGCATTTTAGAAAAATGGGGTTTGATTCAGAGATGAGGGTGCCTGACACCTGTTTTTCTCCATTTACACAAAGAGACCACTCTTGGTTAACCTAACAGGTGGGTGGTTGGCAGTTGTATTTAAATATACTTACCAATCCAGGGCTTCAGGTGTCTGTAGGTAATGTGAGCCTTTGGGTCTAAAAAATAAGGAGGGAAGATGGATGGGACCAAACAAGGCAGACAGCCTCTAGAGCACCTGAGGTCTAGACCTTGGGCTCCCTTCCCTTCCTGGTGCTTTTCAAATGACAGTCACTCTGAAGCCACCACCCACTTGCCTCCCACCCCTGACTCTCTCTGTCCTGATAGTCACCGTGGTCCCAGGAACGTAGACTCAGTGTTGTGGAGCAGAACACCCACAGGACTAAGATGGTGAATTGCCCTGAAACATAGACTCTGTTCGGTGCCATAGAATGAGACAGAATCTGTGATTTTTCTATAGTCAGTGGTGGTCTGGCCATCTCAAGACCCAGGACTGGCAACAGTGAAAGGTGCCCAACCTAGGACAGTGTGGACAGGGAATTGGCTCCAGGTCTGGGATCATCTCAATTTGTTTGTAAAAAGAAAAGAGACGTAAAAGAGAATCCAGCCCCACCAGGAGTAAAGCATTTAATAACAGTAAATAATGTTGTCCTCTCTGGTTTTGGTTGGGTGGGTGTTTGGAGGAATTCAGGCCTTGGCATCTGATGTGCCTGTGTCTTCTGGAATTTCACACCCAGGGGCCTGTATTCAAATGGAAGATGTTTCCAGCTGAGGGTTTCCCTCTCACCTGATCTCCCCAGGACCATCTTCATGTAGTCAGGGTCGTAGACCAATACAAAGGCCCTTGTGCCCCACATCCAGCGAACACAGGCCCTTGGGTATTTCTCTACCCTTTTCAGTAGGTGTGGCAGCTCACCCTCCTCTTGGAACTGTCACCAAGGGAAACACAAGTCAATGACCTCTCTTTTAGTTTCGGAGCAGGAGTGGAGGTGAAGGCCTGGAAGGGTACCAGGTGATCACTCTGCATCCATCAGCAGAACTAAGAGTTAGAACTATTTCTTCTGACCTGGAATCTCATCCAACCTTGCAGGCTGTCTCCCATTTTCCTAAGATCGGATTCTGTTCCATGTCAAGTAGAGTTACGGGCCAACACTACAAACTGCCTACAGAATCTTACATCAAAGATAACTCCTTGGCTTGTGAAACATTTGGAAATAATTTGCACACAGTGACATAACTTCTTGAGCAATTTATGATAATTTCTGTCACTTGGTAGGCTTCCCTGGCACCTCAGGTATTATGAATTTGCCTACAAAGTGGGAGACCTGGGTTGATGCTGGGTTGGTAAGATCCCCTGGAGAAAGTAAACAATTTTTCATATTATTTGGTTTATTTAGAGAAGAGATAGATTTTTTAAGAATTGAATTTATATATTAGTTACATTTGCCATCCTGATCATATATATGTTTGATGATACTCCAGCACACATGTTAATGTATATGAGTATGAAAGAATGTTTGGAGTGTGCATGGCTAAGTGAAAAAAATTAAATATTACATTGTGTGTATGACGTTATTTCCCATATTGTGTGTGTGCACAGTTGTAGGTCAGATTCAGCATGTACACATATGAGAATGGTATTGAAATAAGATTTTGACATGTGGATTTTTGATCTCATTTTTGTTGACTAATTGTCAGAAACATTTGTGCACTTCCCGTCTTGTAGTGAAATCTTTGTACACACCTGAGTGTGGACCCCAAAGGCCTTTCCTTACTGAATTTACCCTCTGTCTTCTTGCCCTGACAGGCTGGCGATTCCACAGGACCCATTGCTCTGCCCCCAGGATGCTGCTGCCAGCACTCCTGGACTGGGTCCACCTGCTCCTCTTCCAGGTCTTTGCTCACGTGCTTCCCTCTGCCTGGTGGCCTGGCATCTTTACCACAGAGAAACTGCCTCTCCTCTATTTTGCAGACTCAGTTTGTTTTATTACCTCTGGATTTCTTGTCAACAGTTGATCCCAGACAAGTTCCAAATAGTCACACCGTCTTTATTTCAATGACTTCTGTGTAACTCAGATCAAACCCTCCACACTTTGACCTCTACCAGCGTCCTTCTACCATCAAGACTCACCAGCTCTGAAGTAAATTGGCCACTCTGGGTCACGTTCCTTCACTGAGCTTGTGTTACTGAGCAGTAACTCTGTGCCAGACACAGACTGAAGGCACTAAATTAGGAGGTGGCTCTAGATGCTTGTCTGTTTGTGGCCTGCAGGCTAGTGAAATAGATGAGAGAGCTTCTGGCCATAAGCGGAGGGCGTCATGAAAGGGTGATGGACAGAAGACAAAGCCTATGGGGAGGCTTTGGGGAAGGGGGCCTAACTCAGACCTGGGTGTTAGGAAAGTCTTCCTGCGCTTGCTCTTTCTTTGGCTCATAATTTACCAACATGCTTTCAGGATAGAAACATGAGCCAGAGGCAAGGTTTCCCAGAAGCAGCTCATCGCTATGATCTTGCAGAGAGAAATAGCTGCATCCAGTTACCACTGACTTGTGAGAAGGACATCCAAGGGAAAAAGAGAGTCCTCTCCTCTCCTGGGAAACCCAGGATGAAAATGACTTGGGCCTGGGGCTTGTGAGACAGTCATAGGAGGAATGAGATCATTCCTGGGAGAGGGCACATGGGAGCCGAGTCCCAGAGGCTGGTGTGCACAGGCAGTGGGGGAGGACCTTGAGTGACCTGGGGTGCAGGAGATTAGGAAGGAGCGGGGAGAGAGGTGCTGGGCCAGCCTGCATGGGGTTTGGGCTGCTTCTAGTTCTCGTCTTTGGCTGCACTCTGCTCTAATCGTGCTGCTGAGTGGGACCTCAGCTCTCTGCAACCTGTGATTATCTCCTAAAATTTGTTTAAGCCACAGACCCTTGGTGGCTTGGTGACCCATGTCCATGTGGGCCCTGACTTTGCTCTGAGCTCCCCCACCCCCAGGCTTTGGTGCCGGTGCTGGGTGGGCAGGTGCTGCCCCTCCCAACCTGCAAGCTGCTCCTTTCCCTCCTGCCTGTCCCTCCACACAATGGACTGACACCGCTCTGTGCAGGCTCTGTTTTGGGGGCTGAGGGTGGGAGGATTACAGGTTCAGCTCCAAGAGCTCATAGTTCAGAGAGAGGACACCAAGCAGGCAGTTTTCCTCATCTGGCCCCATCCTGGGAACTTCGCTCCTGTGTGTGGCCTCTGGTGTGGGTTTCTGGCACTGACCTTATAGGACTAGAAAATCCCTTAGTCTGAATGGACCAAGCCAGTTTGTCTCCATACCTGACGTAACCCAACCTTGCAGATAAGCCTCTTTTCCTGTGACTTGACACCTTCTTAGACTCCTGTCTGTTGTCCCCACACACAGTGAACCCCCCGGGGCTGATCCATCAGACTGCACATCTGTGCTCTCAGGCAACCACAGGGCCAGATATGAACTTGCTGAGTGTGACCATGCTCTAGATCTCCGGCCCTCCCAACCCTCCCACTCCCCCATCCAGCTCCATCCTACCTCCCGCTTGTGTCCATAGAACCAGTGGGAAGGAGGAGACGGGAAGTGATGAAGGGCTTTGAGCAGCCACTGTCTGCGCAGGTAGAGCTGTGCCGCCTTGAGCAGAACCAGAACCAAGCCGAGCAGCAAGACCACTGGCAGGAGCCCAGAGACCCCGCCCAGGGCTCTGGAGGGGCTCAGTGCAGAAACACTCATGGTGCAGTGGCTTCTGGATCATTGACTGTCCCTGACTGTGCCTGACCTCCCCTGAGCACCCAGCCTGATCTGGGAGGATGTCCCCGCCCACCTGGGGGAGGATGAAGGTGAAGGCAGAGCTCAGACTGGGTTTCCAGGTTTGTTGCTGTTTTTTGTATTTGTTTTCTTAAACCAATCTCTCTTTTGTTACAAAATGTAGGTATTATAAAGAGAAGATAATATTTCTAACTTGATTTTGGAGTTTGAGTTGTTCTAGGATACTGCAAACTATCATCTGCTTACATTTTTTAAACCTTTAGACAGTTTGAAATAAAAGAGAAAAGTAAATATTTTTAAAAGCTTCCTGATGACTGAGTCTCTTCAGAGTTCTCCTGAAACTATCACACATTGATCATTGACTGTACTCCAGTAAAAATTGGTCTGGTGGCTCAGAGGATAAAGAATCTGCCTGCAATGCAGGAGACCCAGGTTGATCCTTGGTCAGGAAGATCCCCTGGAGAAAGCAATGGCTACCCATTCCAGTATTCTTGCCTGGAGAATTCCACAGACAGAGGAGCCTGGCACTTTACAGTCCATAGGGGTGCAAAGAGTTGTACCCTACTGAGCGACTTTCATTTCAGTAAAAAATACAAAACGTTAAAGAACAAACAAACAAGCTGATTAAAAAATAAAAAAAAAAAAACTCCCTTGAATAGAATATCCCTGTGGTGTCTTATTTAACAGTGTGATATTGTTCAGAATCAGGTTTAATTCTCTAGTATAAATAGCCTTGAAATACCCTGCTTGACAACATGAACCATTTTCATTTGTCCAAGGCGACTGAAACTTCCACAGGTTCTCATAAGACAAGCTGCTCCCATTCTCCATCTACTGAGGCAGGGCCAGAGTGCAGGTATGCACTTCCTGTGTGCTTCTGCACAAAGGCTTAGGCCTCTCCTGCCCACACTCACTCTCGCAAAGAGAAGGATGTCCAGGAAGTCCAAGTGCCTCCAGGTCTTCTCCTTCTTCAGCTGTCCCTCCATCTGCACATTATCCTTTCTCCCCATGATCACTGTGTCTGTCCCAGAACACTGGTTCTCAGCCAGAAATAAGGACTCTGGGGGCCCAGATGCAGCCCCACCATAGCCCCAAATTCTTATCTCTATATGGCAGTAGCACATGTATGTTGAGGTGTGTGTCACATAAGATGGGTAATAATATGTCCATGTGTCTGCAAGAGGGAACAGGCTTGGCTGTAGAAGGGAGTTTCAGCACTTGACAATATGTTTGTGCACTATAGTGTGTAATGTGCCTGTCTCTGGGATTGAGCGCATTATTCTAGGGGGCTGTTTCTGATGGATGTATGATGGATATATCTGGTTGAGAGTGAACTGTGGATTGAGCTTGGTGTGAATATGCACAGATGAGAGAGAGGTGGACTCACCACCATCAGTTGGACAGAGTAGGCCATGGGCCCCATGGAGGGCTTCAGGATGTCATGGTGGAAGGCTGGGGTCAGCATCCGGCTGTACTGGAACTGCATCTGCCCCTCCAACAGGAGAGAACCATTCCCTGGGCCACAGTTGGGTGTGTGTGGGGGTCAGGAAGACTGGATCAGAGGGGATAGGAGGCACCAAGATTGTGAGAAGGATGTATGTGACAGGCAAAGTCAGGAAGGCCAGTACATTTCCAGCAAGTGAATTTCCAAAATTGCTGTACCATTAAGATGTGACAGTTTGAAATAAAGGTTGAAAAAGAGTAGGAGAAACAAGAACCTATGGTATAAAATAAGGAACTATGCTCAATATTTTCTACTAAGCTCTAAGGGAAAAGCATCAGAATCCCTGTGCTGTACACATAACATTACAGAACAGGGCAAATCAGTGACATGGCAATAAAAGCTTTTTTTTTAATGAATTATAAAAAACTCATATAAATTTAAATATAATCACATTCTGAAAACATTTAATAATCTCTTTCCTATGATCGTCCCTGGTGGCTCAGACAGTAAAGCGTCTGTCTACAATGTGGGAGACCTGGGTTCGATCCCTGGGTCGGGAAGATCCCCTGGAGAAGGAAATGGTGATCCACTCCAGGAATATTGCGAGGAAAATCCCATGGACAGAGGAGCCTGGTAGGCTACATTTAATGGGGTCACAAAGAGTTGGACATGACTGAGTGACTTTCCTTTCCTTTCATTTTCCTTTGATCAGTGCAGTTCAGTTCAGTCACTCAGTCGTGTCCAACTCTTTGTGACCCCATGAATTGCAGCATGTCAGGCCTCCCTGTCCATCACCAACTCCCAGGGTTCACTCAAACTCATGTCCATCGAGTCAGTGATGCCATCCAGCCATCTCCTCCTCTGTCATCCCCTTCTTCTCCTGCCCCCAATCCCTCCCAGCATCAGAGTCTTTTTCAATGAGTCAACTCTTCGCATGAGGTGGCCAAAGTACTGGAGTTTCAGCTTTAGAATCATTCCTTCCAAAGAATACCCAGGACTGATCTCCATTAGAAAGGACTGGTTGGATCCCCTTGCAGTCCAAGGGAATTGCAAGAGTCTTCTCCAACACCACAGTTCAAAAGCATCAAGTCTTCGGCACTCAGCTTTCTTCACAGTCCAACTCTTACATCCATACATGACCACTGGAAAAACCATTGCCTTGACTAGACGGACCTTTGTTGGCAAAAGAATGTCTCTGCTTTTGAATATACTATCTATATTGGCCATAACTTTCCTTCCAAGGAGTAAGTATCTTTTAATTTCATGGCTGCAATACCATCTGCAGTGATTTTGGAGCATTACTTTACTAGTGTGTGAGATGAGTGTAATTGTGCGGTAGTTTGAGCATTCTTTGGCATTGCCTTTCTTTGGGATTGGAATGAAAACTGACCTTTTCCAATCCTTTGGCCACTGCTGAGTTTTCCAAATTTGCTGGCATACTGAGTGCAGCACTTTCACAGCATCGTCTTTCAGGATTTGAAATAGCTCAACTGGAATTCCATCACCTCCACCAGCTTTGTTCATAGTGATGTTTTCTAAGGACCACTTGATTTCACATTCCAGGATGTCTGGCTCTAGGAGAATAATCACACCATCATGATTATCTTGGTCATAAAGATCGTTTTTGTACAGTTCTTCTGTGGATTCTTACCATCTCTTCTTAGTATCTTCCGCTTCTGTTAGGTCCAGACCATTTCTGTCCTTTATCAAGCCCATCTTTGCATGAAATGTTCCCTTGATATCTAATTTCCTTGAAGAGATCTCTAGTCTTTCCTATTCTGTTGTTTCCCTCTATTTCTTTGCATTGATCATTGAGGAAGGCTTTCTTATCTCTTTTTGCTATTGTTTGAACTCTACATTCACATGCTTATATCTTTCCTTTTCTCCTTTGCTTTTCACTTCTCTTCTTTTCACAGCTATTTGTAAGGCTTCCCCAGATAGCCATTTTTCTTTTTTGCATTTCTTTTCCATGGGGGTGGTCTTGATCCCAGTCTCCTGTACAATGTCACAAACCTCTGTCCATAGCTCATCAGGCATTCTATCTATCAGACCTAGGCCCTTAAATCTATTGGACACTTCCACTGTATAATCATAAGGGATTTGATCTAGGTCATACATGAATGGTCTAGTGATGTTCCGTACTTTCTTCAATTTAAGTCTGAATTTGGCAATAAGGAGTTCATGATCTGAGCCACAGTTAGCTCCCAGTCTTATTTTTGCTGACTGTATAGAGCTTCTCCATCTTTGGCTGCAAAGAATATGATTAATCTGATTTTGGTGTTGACCATCTGGTGATGTCCATGTGTAGAGTCTTCTCTGTGTTGTTGGAAGAGGGTGTTTGCTATGACCAGTGCATTTTCTTGGCAAAACTCTATTAGTTTTGCCCTGCTTCATTCTGTATTCCAAGGCCAAATTTGCCTGATACTCCAGGTGTTTGTTGACTTCCTACTTTTGCATTCCAGTCCCCTATAATAAAAAGGACATATTTTTTGGGTGTTAGTTCTAAAAGGTCTTATAGGTCTTCATAGAAGTGTACAACTTCAGTTTCTTCAGTGTTACTGGTTGGGGCATAGACTTGGATTACAAACAGAGATCATTCTGTTGTTTTTGAGATTGTATCCAAGTAATGCATTTCCAACTCTTTTGTTGACTATGATGGCTACTCCATTTCTTCTAAGGGATTCCTGCCTGCAGTAGTATATATAATGGTCATTTGAGTTAAATTCACCCATTCCAGTCCATTTTAGTTCGCTGATTCCTAGAATGTCGACGTTCACTCTTGCCATCTCCTGTTTGACCACTTCTAATTTGCCTTGATTCATGGACCTGACATTCCAGGTTCCTATGCCATATTGCTCTTTACAGCATCGGAGCTTGCTTTTATCACCAGTCCCATCCACAACTGGGTATTGTTTTTGCTTTGGCTCCATCTCTTCATTCTTTCTGGAGTTATTTCTCCACTGATCTCCAGTAGCATATTGGGCACCTACTGAGCTGGGGAGTTCCTCTTTCAGTATCCTATCATTTTACCTTTTCATACTGTTCATGGGGTTCTCAAGGCAAGAATACTGAAGTGGTTTGCCATTCCCTTCTCCAGTGGACCACATTCTGTCAGACCTCTCCACCATGACCCGCCTGTCTTAGGGGGCCCCACACGGCATGGCTTAGTTTCATTGAGTTAGACAAGGCTGAGGTCCATGTGATTAGATTGACTAGTTTTCTGTGAGTATGGTTTCAGTGTGTCTGCCCTCTGATGCCCTCTTGCAACACCTACCGTCTTACTTGGTTTTCTCTTACCTTGGACTGTTCAGAAAAAAATAAGAAAACCACCTTTACTAGCATGTGAGATGAGTGCAATTGTGCAGTACTTTGAGCATTCTTTGGCATTGCCTTTCTTTGTGATCGGAATGAAAACTGTCCTTTTCCAATCCGGTGGCCACTGCTGAGTTTTCCAAATTTGCTGGCATATTGAGTGCAGCACTTTAGCAGCATCATCTTTCAGGATTTGAAATAGCTCAACTGGAATTCCATCACCTCCACTAGCTTTGTTCGTAGTGATACTTTCTAAGGCCCACTTGACCTCACATTCCAGGATATCTGGCTCTAGGTGAGTGATCACACCATCATGATTATCTGGGTCGTGAAGATCGTTTTTGGACAGTTCTTCTATGTATTCTTGCCATCTCTTCTTAATATCTTCTGCTTCTGTTAGGTCCATACCATTTCTGTCCTTTATTGAGCCCAATTTGCATGAAATGTTCCTTTGGTATCTCTAATTTTCTTGAAGAGATCTCTAGTCCTTCCTATTCTGTTGTTTTCCTCACAAGTTTTATCCATCATGATAGGTCATGAAACAATCTCCTCCTTTGTAGTATATGAAGAATAACACTGGGCAGCTTATAGGGCTATTTTTTTAATTAAAAATTATTTACTTATTTTATTATGTTTGGTTGTGCTGGGTCTTTGTTGCTACATGCAGGCTTTCACTATTTGTGGCAGGTAGGGGAACTCATCTGGCACTTAGTAAGAAGAGTTCGTGTTACTAAGAGGGCTTATTTCTTATTCTTTAGATCTGAGAAAATACTTCAGAGGGTTGTTGCTACTATCATGACTATTTTTAATAATAATAATACTATGAACTGCATTCCCTTCCTGATGACTCTCAGCTATCAATCTGTCTCAACCACCACAAGCTTGCTTCCCATCCCTGACTCTCTCAGGCTTCAAGGATGGCTGGTAGAAAGTCACATACTGATGCTGAAGGGCCAGTCTCTGTCGGAATTTCCCAGACCCAGGGGCATGTACCCAAGAGGGAAGATTTGCTCCTGCTGGCATGTGGATTTCACTCCACCTGTAATTGCAGGACCACCTTCATGTGTCAGGGTCAGAGTCACAGGGCTAACCTTGCTCACCCACTGTAGTGAACATGAATACGTGGGAATTTCTCTGTCCTTTTCAGAAGCTGTTGCTGTTTCTGTTCCTTTGGATCTATAAAAAGAGCAAAAAATTAAAAAACAGCAGCAACTCTGTTTTAAGGTCAAGTGCTTGAGGTAAGGATGAATGTTTGCACAGGCATGGCGAGATGGTTCTGAGGGTATCCACAGAGATCAAAGACTAGACCTGCTGAGTCAGACTCTGATCCAGACTTCTAGTATCTCTCCAGAACTTGGCCTAAGATCTGATTTAGTTTCCTTGTTTGTTTCTCACTCAGAACCATTAGAACTTTAAACACAGTGAATGCTTGATAAATGTTCAGGGATTAACTCCACGAAGTACAAAACATTTTCATAGGCTTGTGTAAACCTCAAGGCAAACCTGTATGAGGGGAGATTATTACTCAATCATATTTCACTGAAGAATGAGGAAACCGATGTAAAGTAAATATACCCAGGTGAGCTCCATTAAACCCAAAGCTGCTGACCACAAGGTGTCCCTTCCCAGGATTCCCAAGACTCCCTGGATGCCTCTCTTATCACGTTTCCATTCAATGTTCTAATTGTTTGGCATCATTTTGACAGACTTGTCTTTCATATCTATCATCCCTGTTTTCACAGCCAGCGTAGAGCATGTTTATAGGGATTAAGCCTCACTTTTCAAGAAGCAATAAGTTCATGAAGAAGAAATGGTACATATAGGAGTGAGGAGTGAGTTTAATACAAAATTCTGTTTGCAAGTATCAGATAGAGTCAGAATTAATGTAGGAAAGAAGGAAGCACAAATACAAAGCTGGGGCTCAGGGGCATCTCACAGAGCCCAAGGGCAGGGGCAGCCAGGGTGTGGAAGGTGAGAACCAGGGACTGGAGGGCTGCCAGGACTGCATCTCCCATTCCTTCTCTCTGTACATCCACGCAGTCATCCCTCTGCAAGTGTCTAAGGAGGCTCTACCTTGAACCCGACAGTTTTCTAGGGGTTGGTGACACAGTCATGAATCAACAGACACAGTACCTGTCCTTGGGCGGGGTCTGGGCGGTGGAGGAGGGAATGCCTACCCTTCTGGGGTTGGCACGTTTCCCCAGGTTAGGTGGTCTGTTATTCCCATCTCTTTCAGAATTTTCCACAGTTCATTGTGATCCACACAGTCAAAGGCTTTTGCATAGTCAATAAAGCAGAAATAGATGTTTTTCTGGAACTCTCTTGCTTTTCCATGATCGCGCAGGCGGCTGCGGGCCGGCTCGCTAAGCGCAGGCGGCTGCGGGCCGGCTCGCTAAGCGCAGGCGGCTGCGGGCCGGCTCGCTAAGCGCAGGCGGCTGCGGGCCGGCTCGCTAAGCGCGGCCGAGAGAAGGTACCCCACGTCTTAGGTCAGGGGCAGCGGCCTAGAGTGCCTGGCTGCAATGGCGCAGGAACGGCCGAGAGGGGCTGTCGGGCGTCTGAGGTCAGTGGTGGCAGCCCAGAGGAGCACCCTGTGTCCTAGGTCAGTGGCTGCGGCCGGGAGGAGCTACCCTGCGTGTGAGGTTAGGGGCAGCGGCCGGGAGGAGACACACCGCGTCCGAGGTCAGGGGCGGCCGGGAGGAGACAACCCGAGTCCGAGATCAGGGTCGGCCAGGAGAAGCCACCTGACGCCCGAGGCCAGGGGCGGTGACCTTGAGGAGCCACCCAGAGCCTGAGGCCAGGGGCGGCAGCTGGAGCAGCCACCCATGCCCGAGGCCATGGCCAGCGGCCAGGAGGAGCAACCCGAGGAGTGGTGGCTGTACAGGCACAGGAGGGCCTAGAGGAGCTATCCCACGTTGAAGGTCAGGAACGGTGGCGGTAACGAGATACCCCTCATCCAAGGTAAGGAACAGTGGCTGTGCTTTGCAGGAGCAGCTGTGAAGAGATGCCCCATGCCAAGGTAAGAGAAACCCAAGTAAGACGGTAGTTGTTGCGAGAGGGCATCAGAGGGCAGACACACTGAAACCATACTCACAGAAAACTAGTCAATCTACTCACACTAAGACCACAGCCTTGTCTAACTCAATGAAACCAAGCCATGCCTGCGGGGCAACCCAAGATGGGCAGGTCATGGTGGAGAGGTCTGACAGAATGTGGTCCGCTGGAGAAGGGAATGGCAAATCACTTCAGGATTCTTGCCTTGAGAACCACATGAACAGTAGGAAAAGGCAAAATGATAGGATACCAAAAGAGGAACTCCCCAGGTTGTTAGGTGCCCAATATGCTACTGGAGATCAGTGGAGAGAGAACTCCAGAAAGAATGAAGGGATGGAGCCAAAGCAAAAACAATACCCAGTTGTGGATGGGACTGGTGATAGAAGCAAGGTCTGATGCTGTAAAGAGCAATATTGCAATAGGAACCTGGAATGTCAGGTCCATGAATCAAGGTAATTGGAAGTGGTCAAGAGATGGCAAGGGTGAACATCGACATTCTAGGAATCGGCGAACTAAAATGGACTGGAATTGGGTGAATTTAACTCAGATGACCATTACATCTACTACTGCGGGCAGGAATCCCTCAGAAGAAATGGAGTACCCATCATGGTCAACAAAAGAGTCCGAAATGCAGTACTTGGATGCAATCTCAAAAATGACAGAATGATCCCTGTTCGTCTCCAATGCAAACCATTCAATATCACAGTTATCCAAGTCTATCCCCCAACCAGTAATGCTGAAGAAACTGAAGTTGAACGGTTTTATGAAGACCTACAAGATTTTTTAGAACTAACACCCAAAAAATATGTCCTTTTCATTATAGGGGACTGGAATGCAAAAGTAAGAAGTCAAGAAACACCTGGAGTAACAGGTAAATTTGGCCTTGGAATGCAGAATGAAGCAGGGCAGAGACTAATAGAGTTTTGCCAAGAAAATGCACTGGTCATAGCAAACACCCTCTTCCAACAACACAAGAGAAGACTCTACACAGGGACATCACCAGATGGTCAACACCAAAATCAGATTGATTATATTCTTTGCAGCCAAAGATGGAGAAGCTCTATACAGTCAACAAAAACAAGACCAGCAGCTGACTGTGGCTCAGATCATGAACTTCTTATTGCCAAATTCAGACTCAAATTGAAGAAAGTAGGGAAAACCACTAGACCATTCAGGTATGACCTAAATCAAATCCCTTATGATTATACAGTGGAAGTGATCAATAGATTTAAGGGCCTAGATCTGATAGATAGAGTGCCTGATGAACTATGGAATGAGGTTCGTGACATTGTATGGGAGACAGGGATCAAGACCACCCACATGGAAAAGAAATGCAAAAATGCAAAATGGCTGTCTGGGGAGGCCTTACAAATAGCTGTGAAAAGAAGAGAGGCGAAATGCAAAGGAGGTAAGGAAAGATATAAACATCTGAAGGCAGAGTTCCAAAGAATAGCAAGAAGAGATAAGAAAGCCTTTCTCAGCGATCAATGCAAAGAAATAGAGGAAAACAACAGAATGGGAAAGACTAGAGATGTCTTCAAGAAAATTAGAGATACCAATGGAATATATCATGCAAAGATGGGCTCGATAAAGGACAGAAATGGTCTGGACATAACAGAAGCAGAAGATATTAAGAAGAGGTGGCAAGAATACACAGAAGAACTGTATAAAAAAGATTTTCACGACCAAGATAATCATGATGATGCGATCACTCATCTAGAACCAGACATCTTGGAATGTGAAGTCAACTGGGCCTTAGAAAGCATCACTACGAACAAAGCTAGTGGAGGTGATTGAATTCCAGTTGAGCTGTTTCAAATCCTGAAAGATGATGCTGTGAAATTGCTGCACTCAATAGGCCAACAAATTTGGAAAACTCAGCAGTGGCCACAGGACTGGAAAAGGTCAGTTTTCATTCCAATCCCAAAGAAAGGTAATGCCAAAGAATGCTCAAATTACCGCACAATTGCACTCATCTCACATGCTAGTAAAGTAATGCTCAAAATTCTCCAAGCCAGGCTTCAGCAATACGTGAACCGTGAACTCCCTGATTTTCAAGCTGGTTTTAGAGAAGGCAGAGGAACCAGAGATCAAATTGCCAACATCCGCTGGATCATGGAAAAAGCAAGAGAGTTCCAGAAAAACATCTATTTCTGCTTTATTGACTATGACAAAGCCTTTGACTGTGTGGATCACAATAAACTGTGGAAAATTCTGAAGGAGATGGGAATACCAGACCACCTGACCTGCCTCTTGAGAAATCTGTATGCAGGTCAGGAAGCAACAGTTAAAACTGGACATGGAACAAGAGACTGGTTCCAAATAGGAAAAGGAGTATGTCAAAGCTGTATATTGTCACCCTGTTTATTTAACTTCTATGCAGAGTACATCATGAGAAACGCTGGACTGGAAGAAACACAAGTTGGAATCAAGATTTCCAGGAGAAATATCAATAACCTCAGATATGCAGATGACACCACCCTTATGGCAGAAAGTGAAGAGGAGCTAAAAAACCTCTTGATGAAAGTGAAAGAGGAGAGTGAAAAAGTTGGCTTAAAGCTCAACATTCAGAAAACGAAGATCATGGCATCTGGTCCCATCCCTTCATGGGAAATAGATGGGGAAACAGTGGAAACAGTGTCAGACTTTATTTTGGGGGGCTCCAAAATCACTGCAGATGGTGACTGCAGCCATGAAATTAAAAGACGCTTACTCCTTGGAAGAAAAGTTATGACCAACCTAGATAGTATATTCAAAAGCAGAGACATTACCTTACCGACTAAGGACCATCTAGTCAAGGCTATGGTTTTTCCAATGGTCATGTATGGATGTGAGAGTTGGACTGTGAAGAAGGCTGAGTGCCAAAGAATTGATATGTTTGAACTGTGGTGTTGGAGAAGACTCTTGATAGTTCCTTGGACTGCAAGGAGATCCAACCAGTCCATTCTGAAGGAGATCAACCCTGGGATTTCTTTGGAAGGAGTGATGCTAAAGCTGAAGCTCCAGTACTTTGGACACCTCATGCGAAGAATTGACTCATTGGAAAAGACTCTGATGCTGGGAGGGATTGGGGGCAGGAGAGAAGGGGACGACCCAGGATGAGATGGCTGGATGGCATCATGGACTCGATGGACGCGAGTCTGAGTGAACTCCAGAAGATGGTGATGGACAAGCAGGCCTGGCGTACTGCGATTCATGGGGTCACAAAGAGTTGGACACAACTGAGCTACTGAACTGAACTGAATGACCTGGGGAGTTCCTCTTTTGGTATCCTATCATATTGCCTTTTCATACTGTTCATGGGGTTCTCAAGGCAAGAATACTGAAGTGATTTGCCATTCCCTTCTCCAGGGGCCACATTCTGTCAGACCTCTCCACCGTGACCTACCCATCTTGGGTTGCCCCGCTGGCATGGCTTGGTTTCATTGAGTTAGACAAGGCTGTGATCCTAGTGTGATTAGATTGATTAGTTTTCTGTGAGTATGGTTTCAGTGTGTCTGCCCTCTGATGCCCTCTTGCAACACTACCATCTTACTTGGGTTTCTCTTACCTTGGCATGGGGCATCTCTTCACAGCTGCTCCAGCAAAGCATAGCCGCTGCACCTTACTTTGGACAAGGGGTATCTCCTTACCGCCGCTGTTCCTGACCTTCAACGTGGGATAGCTCCTCTAGGACCTCCTGTGCCTGTACAGCCACCACTCCTCGGGTTGATCCTCCAGGCCCGCGGCTCTGGCCTCGGGCGTTGGTGGCTCCTCCCATTTCCGCCCCTGGCCTCGGGCTCGGGGTGGCTCCTCAGGGTCACTGCCCCTGGCCTCGAGCGCGAGGTGGCTTCTCCCGGCCGCCCCTGACCTCGGACGTGGGATGTCTCCTCCCAGCTGCCACTGACCTCAGATGCGGGGTAGCTCCTCTCGGTCACTGCCCCTGACCTTGGACGCGGGGTAGCTCCTTCCGGCCACCACTTACCTCTGACGCAGAAGAAATTGAGAGATGATTAAGCATCGTGTGTGTGTGTGTGTGTGTGTGTGTGTGTGTGTGTGTGTGTGTTTTAGTTGCCCAGTTGTGTCCTACTCTTTGCCGATTCATGGACTGCAGCCTGCCAAGCTCTTGTGTCCCTGGAATTCTCATAAGTATTGCAATTCTCCAATATACTCCAAAGTATAATGGAGTGGTAGCTATTCCTTTCTTCCGGGGATCCTCCCATTTCATGGATCAGACGCAGGTTTCCTGCATTGTAGGCAGATTCTACACCATCTGAGCCATTATCGAAGCACCATGAGTAATACAATGGACATAAGAGAAATTGTCTACTTACAGAGTCTATCTATTACATAATGGCCATCGGTGAAATGGGAACATCAGTGAAAATGTTTTAATAGTTCCATGTGTCAACCCTTAGCCCAGAAAATTGACATTTGCACCCAAAAAAAGACCACAAGTTCTGAAAATCAAAATAATCTGAAAATCTAATACAACATCTGTGAACAAACTGCGCTTTGCCTGTCTCCCTGTGTTTGATTCTAACAGTCCCCGTCTTACCTCCACTCTGCTGATAATGAATGAGACTCCTTCTCTTGAAAAGACTGGCCCCACAGTGAGCCCTCCCCCCGCTCTCCCCCCCAGCCCAGCCCCGCCACAGGGCTGAGTGCTGGCTCATTCAGTGGGTAGATGCTGCGCTTCCCCAGCCTGCAAGCGGCTCATTTCTCTCTTCCTCTCTCTCCACACACCTGGGCTGAGCATCCCTCCAGGTCAGTCTCTGTGCTGAGTACAGGGGTACAGGGAGGGGATGATACGTCAGCCCCAGGAAACTCACAGCACACTGTATGCGGGAACAGCGCCCAGAGATAACCAGACCCAGTTTAAGGGCGCAAGTCAAATATCAGCACCCTTTGCTAGAGGCCATCCTTGAGGCTGGTCATTCTGTCTGGGAATGTCAGTTTTAAGCAAAGTCCTGTGTTCCACAATCTCAAGCCAGGTAGGGTGGGATTGAGGAATGGGCAGGGAAGCATCCAGAAGCCTGTGAGAACAGCTGAAGGTGCTCAGCCTGGAGGACAGGGAGACTCAGGAAGGAACAGCTGTTGCCTTCTAAGGGCAGGGCTGCCAGGACAGCCTGAGATCTCCCTAAGGAAGGGGTGTCTGACAGACCCGAGGTTACCAGCACAGGGCCTGAAGAGGAGTGAGCTCCCAGGACTGGGTGAGGGGTCAAGACCTGAGAGGTTAGCTGGCTTTTCCTCAGGAACCATGTGATTGTTACACAACAAGACTTTGTCCTGTGGACTTGTTGACCATAACCATACTCTAAGAACCCGAGCCATTCCGGCCCTCCCAGTCCCCTGTCTTACCCTCTCCTACTGACCTCCTGGTTGTGACTGTAGCTAATTCACAAGCCTTAAGCACATTTTTATAATCACATTGCAATGACTGGTTAGTCACGCAAGGCTTTTCTGGGTCTTTGTGACCCCATGGACTGTAGTCCACTAGGCCTCTCTGTCCATAGAAATTTCCAGGCAAGAATGCTGGAGTGGGTTGTTATGCCCTCTTCCAGATGATCCTCCTGACCCAGGGATCAAACCTGGGTCTCCTGCATTGCAGGTAAATTCTTTGTTGTCTCAGCCTCCAGGGAAGCCCTATGATCACATTGGAATGATTGGTTCTGCAATATCAATACATAATTACTTCTCCATTCAAACACTTGAGAATTTCAACAAAGTTTTATTCTTGATCTTAATTATGATATTTTCCTACTAATAGGTTTACTTTGAGCTGCAACCAGAAAATGTGCTCACCTTGGACTACACCCTTCACTTTCCATCAGCCATAGAGGATCCAACACCAGTTTCAGTCCTACTTCACTCAAGTACTACACTTGTAGCAGGAGTAGGTCTAGTAATTCCCTTTTATACTATGTTAGAAAACAATTATATAATCAACAATTTTACATGCTGCTTGGGAGCTTTTAATACACTGTTTGTTGCAATCTGTTCTTAAACCAAAAAAAAGTGGTATTTTAAAACTTGTTGCTTTCTTCTAAGAAAACTTTAGCTAGACTCATCAAGAAAAAGAAAAGCTGTTACAAGTGATACCTCAGAAATACAAGGTACGTAAGAGAATACTATGAACAATTACATGCTAACAAATTTGATGACCTAGAAGAAATAGTAAATTTCTATAATCATGTCTGAAACATGAAGAAAAGAGAAAATCTAAACTTACTGAGTAGTAGTAAGGAGATTGAATCGGTAATCAAAAACCTTCAATAAACAAGTTGTCTAGGACCAGACAGTTTCACTGGTGAGTTCTACCAAACCTTTGAAGAAGAATTCATACCGATCCTTTTCAGACTCTTATCAAAGTAGAATAGGTGAAGACACTTCCAAACCCTTTGTACGAGGCCAGTATTACCCTGGTAACAAAACCAAATAATGATATCTCAAGAAAAGAAACTTTCAGGCCAATATCTGATGGACATAGACACAAGCATCTTCAACAAAATATTAACAAACTGAATTCAATAATAATTTAAAAAGTGGAAGCATGAAAGTCCCCACATACCCAAAGCAATCTTGAGAAAATGAACAAATCTGGAGGTATCATGCTCCCAGGCTTCAGCCTAGACTATAAAGCTGTAGTAATCAAAACAGTACAGTATTGTCATAAAAATGGACCCATAGATCATTGACATAGAACAGAGATCCCAGAAATAATCCCACATATATATGGTTGGTTAATTCATGACTAAGGAGTCAAGAATATACTATGGGAAAAAGACAATCTCTTTAACAAGTGGTGTTGGGAAAACTGGACCATATAACATGCAAAATAATCATACTGAACCACTATCTTACACTTAACTGAAAATAGATTAAAGACTTGAACATAAGCTCAAAGATCTTAAAACTCCTTTGAATAAAACATAGTTGATAATCTTCTTGACATCAGTCTTGCCAATGACTTTTTGAATTTGACACCAAAAGCAAAATAACCAAGTGGGATATAACATATAAGTCAAACTGAAAAGCTTCTGCACAGCAAAGTAAGTGATCAACAAAATGAAGAGGCAACCTACCAGATGGGAGAATATATTTGCAATTCATAAGTCTGATAAAGGGTTGGTATGCAAAATGTATAAAGAACTCATAAAATTAATAGCAGACTTATATATCTGATTAGAAATTGGTAAAGATCTGGATAGGCATTTTTCAAAAGAAAACATATAGATGGTCCACAGATACATGAAAAGGTGCTCAATATCAGTAATCATCAGGGAAATGGAAGTCAAACCACGATGAGTTATCACCTCGGAACTGTTAAAATGCTTATTACCAAAAAGACAAGAAATGTGTTAGCAAAGATAATGAGAGAAGGTAACAATAGTGTACCATGTGTGGCAATGTAACTTGGTAAAACCACTATGGAAAACAGTATGTTATTAATAACAGCCAAGAAAAAGAGAAACAATCTAAGTGTTAATTGATGGATGAATGAATAAGAAAATGTTTCAGTTCAGTTCAGTTCAGTCACTCAGTCGTGTCCGACTCTTTGCGACCTCATGAATTGCAGCACGCCAGGCCTCCCTGTCCATCACCAACTCCCGGAGTTCACTCAGACTCACATCCATCGAGTCGGTGATGCCATTCAGCCATCTCATCCTCTGTCGTCCCCTTCTCCTCCTGCCCTCAATCCCTCCCAGCATCAGAGTCTTTTCCAATGAGTCAACTCTTCGCATGAGGTAGCCAAAGTACTGGAGTTTCAGCTTTAGCATCATTCCTTCCAAAGAAATCCCAGGGTTGATCTCCTTCAGAATGGACTGGTTGGATCTCCTTGCAGTCCAAGGGACTCTCAAGAGTCTTTTCCAACACCACAGTTCAAATGGATAAAACATGTTTTATGTATATATACACATATATATAGAGAGAGAGAGAGGGAGAGAGAGGCTTCCCCAGTGTCGCAGTGGTCAAGAATCCTCCTGCAATGCAGTAGCCACAGGGGACATGGGTTCGATCCCTGAGTTGGGAAGATCCCCCGGAGGAGGGCATAGCAATCCACTCCAGTATTCTTGCTTGGAGAATCCCCATGGACAGAAGAGCCTGGTAGGTTACAGTCTATAGGGTCACAAAGAGTCAAACATGACCGAATCGATTGAGCACATATATAGATATATATAACTGGAATGTAATTCAGACATAAAAAAGGAAGGAAATCTGGCTATTTGTGACAACATGGATGAAACTTGAGGGCATTATGCCAATGTTTCACTTAGTTATGTCTTATTAAGTGAGACATCATCTCACTTAAATGTCTAATCCAAAATAAAATAAAACAATTGGACTTACACAGAAAAAATTGGAGGTTGCCAGAGGTGGGGGATGGGGGTTAGCCAAAATGGGTTGAGTCAAAATGTTCAAACTGTCAGTTATAAAATAAATAAATCCTGGGGTGCAGGAGATGCAGGAGATTCTGGCTAAATCCCTGGGTCAAGAAGATGCCCTGAAAGAGGAATCGGCGACCCACTCCAGTGGGTTAGTCTTGTGCTTTGTATCTATTATTCGTAATTTAAATGATGAGCCAGGTTTGCAAAAAATAGGATGATCACTTGTAACTCTTCCTGTATCTTTGGTAAATATTGGAAATCTAGCCCTAACAGACAAACAGTTCCTGACAGGCTTCTATATTTTAAGGAGGGCAACAGATGTAAGGCCGATCTTTTGAAAGTTTTTTCTATTCTTATAAATGAAATCATCTTAATCAACACCATAAACATTAGCTTTACTCCAAGATGGGTTTCTTAAGGTAGCCAGGCCTGGCAATTTTATAACACTTAAACCTTTCTATTCAGAGGGGCAATTCCTCTTAACAATATGTTCATTACTAATGATGTATTGTTAGCTGTGTGTGTGTTCGAGTGTGCCAAGTTGCTCAGTCGTGACCACCTCTTTGCAACCCCATGGACTATAGCCCTCCAGGCTCCTCTGTCCATGGGATTTTCCAAGCAAGAATTCTGGAGTGGGTTGCCATTTCCTCCTCCAGGGATCTTCCCGACCCACGGATTAAGCCTGTCCCAGGCCGTCTCCTGTGCTGGCAGGCAGATTCTTTACCACTGCACCACCTGGGAAGCCCTGTGACTACCTATTCCTATTTAATTAGCCTTAGCTTTCCTAATATTAATGGTACAAAAAGTTTTAGGGTGTGCATAACTTCACAAAGGATCTAGTTTATTGTCTTCTATGGAATACCAATACTAATTGATGAAGCTATAAAGTTATTAAAGAATTATTATACAAATGAGCTTCCTCTGTATTAATATTTATCATTGCATCAGTTCTATTGTTTGCCTTAATATTAACAAATTGAATTTTTCTACCCATACCACATCCACTAATTAATATAAGATTAATGCTAATATTTATTCTACAAATAACAAGTTAGCTCTGTACTCCATCCTAAGGTCAGAATGAGCTTCCAATTTAAAATATTCCTACAATTGGTACATTAAGAGCAGCTGTGGGGACAGGGGAGAGAATGAATTCACCGTAGAGATTCCAAGGAGGGTATGGCCCTGCCAATATCTTGATTTTGGCCCAGTGATATTGATTTCATACTATGATCCCAAGAATTATGGCACAATAAATTTATATTGTTTTAAGTCACCAAGTTTCTAGTCAATTGGTACAGTTCTCCTGCAAAACTAATAAAGATAGGATGGTAATTCTTTCTCTAAATACCTCACACAATTATTCATTCATTCACTCAAAAATTAATATCTTTTGAGTTCATGGTTTGGTGCCTTAAGACAGAAAAATTCATTAGTTCAATCAAATATGATAAAGGATACACTGAAGGAATGAATAGTAGGCTTGGGCCACCTAAGGAAGGTGAAAATCAAAAGATAAAGAGGTCTTGGAAGATGGGTTGGAGAACACAAGTTGGCAAATGCTAGGAAAATTTTCCAAGTGTTGGCAAATCCATGGATGTCATACATGAAAAAGCAAGGGGTGAGGACATCACCTTCAACTCAACACACCTCTCACTTTTCCCACGATTATCTCCTTCTAGGTCATGTCCAAGGCCCATAACACAGAGAGTAAAACACCATACATTTCAGGAAGGATTCTTTGGAAAGCTTTCCCAAAGGGGCCCCATTTCCTACAGACATGCTTTTTGAACTATTTAACCTCTTACTCCCAACACCCTCCTCCTTTGCCCATCCTCATGACAAGGGATTTATTACACAACCCGTGAGGCCAGAGTTCTTTTCTTTTTCCCCTAAATCCTGAGCTCTGTCCAAACTCCAGGGCATGTAACCGCTTACACTCATTCCTCTCCACTTTCACCTAGTTCTTTGGTTGCCTTCCATCCCCCTCTGTGCCCTGACACAAGGACTCTTGGACCCTGACTGTTTCCTTCACTTGGCTCAGCGCTAGCTTTTCTCCCACAGCATAGGGGTAGTAAGGGAAAGAACTTTGAACTGGGAGAAGCTGGATTTGAATTCTGGTTGTTATCCTTTCCCTCCCTCAGTCCTTGCCTTCTTCTATATCTGGGCTCAAAAAGGTTGGCAATAGCTAATGTTAGTGAGCACCTCCTACATTCCAGGCACTAAACAACGAACATTATATATGTTATCCCACAACGATCCTACAAGACAGATTAAGAAATTCCCCATAGTCTAGACAAGAAAATGAAGGCACTAAGAGGCTAGTTTCTCACCCAGGGTCACTCTGTTGGTGAGAGGTAGAACCAGGATTCAAACCCAGGCAGTTTGGATCCAGAGACTGCCGTTAACCACGAGCAGAAAAAGATAACGAATGGGTTGAGCTGCCGTCCATATATGAATGCAACCCAATTTTCCAAGGGCGTTTCATGTTTGATCTGTTTTCGAGTGCTCCAAGTAGCAGGGAGAGTCTTTCAGGTTATCACCTTCATGTATTGGTATAAACGCAGCCTCACTACTCAGGGCTGCCTTTGTGAGAAAGTGTTGGCAAACTCTGTGGTTAGATGAAGCAATCACTGAAAATGATGTTTATGGAGAATTTTCAACGAGCTTTTTACAAAGTGAAACCATTTAGCTAAAGTATGAGCTAAACTCTTTAAATTAACCAGTAAATATTTTTTCCACTCATTTGGTACTCACCTAACCCAACCAAGGATTCCTTGAAAGTTGTCACTAAGCATTCTATGTCCTTATAATTTCCATAACCTGGACCAGAAGACAGTACCTACTGATGATCCTCAGTAAATACTTACTGATTTGAATGAAATCATTCAAATCATTCTTTCATTCATCTGAATGAATGAAAGAGGGAAGATGTGTAACTTTGGACTAGTTAAATCATAATCTTCAACAGACTAGAGTCAGTTTTTACTGCCATATTTTAACAAGAAACTTAATATTCTTATTTCAGAATGCTTCCTGGTTCAGGTTATAGACAATAGAAAGATGGAAGAGGGAATGTAGTCAATTTCCAAGCCAGCAGCTTGTAGTGATGACTGCTGTGGGGAGGTTACAGACACTTCTTGTTCTCTGCATTTGAAAAAGTTGGGTTTGATGCTGATGCAGCTTAACATATCTTGTTTACTTTTACCCTCATATAAAGACAGCAAGTTCCAGGAAAAGTCTTTCAAGCCAAACATTTGCTTGCTTTCCCCATGCAGTGGAAGTCGAAAACCAAATCTCTTTATTTTAGCCAGGAATCACTATGTATCACCCCCGTGGGAGCTGGCTTAAAACTCAACATTCAAAAAACTAATATCATGGCATCTGGCCCCATCATTTCAGGGCAATTATATGGAGAAACAATGGAAACAGTCACAGACTTTTTTTTCTTGGGCTCCAAAATCGCTGCGGACGGTAACTGAAGCCATGAAATTAAAAGACATTTGCTCCTTGGAAGGAAAACCATGACAAGCCTAGTCAGCATATGAAAAAGTAGAGACATTATTTACTGACAAGGGTATGTAAAGTCAAAGCTATGGCTTTTCCAGTAGTCACATATGGATGTGAGAGCTGGACCATGAAGACAGCTAAGTGTCGAAGAATCGATGCTTTTGAACTGTGGTGTTGGAGAAGACTCTAGAGAGTCCCTTGGACTGCCAGGAGTTCAAACCAGTCAATCCTAAAGGAAATCAATCCTGAATATTCATTGGAAGGACTGATGCTGAAGCTGACGTTCCAATACTTCAGCTACCTCATGGGAAGAGCTGACAAAGACCGTGAAGCTGGGAAAGATTGCAGGCAGGAGGAGAAGGGGATGCCAGAGGACGAGATGGTTGGATGGCATCACTGACTCAATGGACATGATTTTGAACAAGCTCCAGGAGATGGTGAAGGATAAGGAAGCCTGACGTGCTGCAGTCCATGGGGTCACAAAGAGTCAAACACGACTGAGGGACTGAACAAGAACAAATTTATGTCACCTCTTTTGGCCTGGATTTAGACAGAGAAATGATTCTGAGAAACACAGAATCCTTTTTCCCTACTCTGCACAATGCTGGCAGTAAAAGCCATAAAGGTTTTAAAGCTGTCTCTTCAATGTTTACACAGAGCTTATACTTTCTAAAGCACAATCACTGCTGCTGCTGCTGCTGCTGCTGCTAAGTCGCTTCAGTCCTGTCTGACTCTGTGCGACCCCAGAGATGGCAGCCCACCAGGCTCCTCCATCCCTGGGATTTTCCAGGCAAGAGTACTGGAGTGAGGTGCCATTGCCTTCTCCAAAAGAACAATCACTAAGTAAGTGAGTGAGTGAAGTCGCTCAGTCGTGTCCGACTCTTTGCGACCCCACGGACTATAGCCCACC
The DNA here is from genome assembly GCF_001704415.2 of Capra hircus. NCBI lineage: Eukaryota > Metazoa > Chordata > Mammalia > Artiodactyla > Bovidae > Capra > Capra hircus. Next base: position 9,818 of record NW_017189647.1, on the reverse strand, counting down.
AGCCTCCTCTGTCCATCGGATTTTCCAGGCAATACCGTGGGTTATTAACCTTGTTTTATGGACAAGAAATCAGGGATAGTGGACTTTTCAAGACACAAAACAAGTCAGTGTCAGAATTAAGACCATCACCTTAAATTTATAACTCCAGCTTTGCTAATTCCTGCCTCTCATTCATTTTGTATCAGCTTGCTATGTGCTGGCATGGTGCCAGCTCTTTTCTATGTTCTCAGTCCTGCAGCATACGCCACCCTCTAGACAATCTCTCCAACCTTATCTCCGACCACAGCGCCATCTAGTGGCAGCTCCTGGGAGACACCATATTTTTTCCTACTCCAGACACTGCTTGCTGCTCCCTTTACCTGGAATGCCCCTCCCTTTACTCTTCGCAGGGTCAGCTCCATTATCATCCCGCGGTTTGACCTTGAATGTCCTCTCCAAAAAGAGTCCATCCTGGGTCTCTCTATCTAAACAGGGCCTCCCTGTCAGTCTGTCTCCCAGCGCTGTGCTTATTTCCTTCTTAGTACTTAGCACTGTCTGCAGTCATTTTTCTTTACTGTTTACTTGTTTATCGTGCAGGGAGGGGTGCTCCCTACATCTTCCCGGGCAGCTTTCCCTGTTCCCTGCTGGCCTGGCGGGTGTCCCTGGGTTCATGAGAGGCAGGCCTTCTGTTGCTATTTCAGATCCAGTAAACCAGGAGTTTGAACAAGGTGGTGTCCTGGGCCCCTCAGTTTTCTTATGCCCATCGACTCTGGTTTGGACAGTTCCTAGGCTTCCTAAACATCTATGACCTTGATTTGCCAAGCTGTGTACACTGGAGAAGATGAGGGCTCCTGGGAGAAGTTGAAGCTCCTGAGAGCACAGGGCTCAAGATGCCATGTGTGGAGGGGTCCTGGGCCTGCACCTGAAGTCTGGCCAGGTGGGGACTCACTTTATTTCTCACCTGGCATCCTCAGGGAATCCCTCAGTCTCTGCCTGACTCAGTCTTCTCTGTGTCCTAAAGATCCTAAGGACAAGGTATACATGACTTCTTCTCTAGTGGATTGGTGAGTGAGCACCTGCCTTCCCTGCCCTTCCCACTCCCCTTTGGTGCTGTGTGAGAAGGATCTTTGCCTGGCCTGGCTCTCCCTGCCCTGTTCCCACTCAGTTATCTGATCCAGCGGACTGCCTGGTCCCCATGATCCTTTCTTAAGCTCAGCTGTTCAGCTTCCTAGTGGGATGGCAGAGAAGGAGGCAGGAGAACTCGTGGCTGGGCAGAGAAGCAGCACTCAGGCACCTTCTCCTGCTGTGTTTGTCTTTTTCCCTGTGTGGACGTCTATTCTGCTGGTTCTGTTTCTCTGTTAGAACTCAGACTATCTCAGATTTTGCTACCCATAATGTTGAAGAGCAGCAAAATCTTGGGGATGAGTTTCCTGAATAGGCTTCTGGATGGAACTGGTTCTCTAATAGAAGTAGCTGGAAAGACACTAACGACTATGCAGGCAATGGTAAAGAGGACCCAGGTAGTCTAGGGCATGAGGTAGCAATGTTGTTATTGTTCCGTTGCTAAGTTGAGTCTGACTCTTTGCGGCCATGGACTGCAGCATGCCAGGCTTCTCTGTTCTTCATTTTCTCCTGGAGTTTGCTCAAATTCATGTTCATTGAATTGGACATTATATCCAACCATCACATCCTCTGCCACCCCCTTCTCTTCCTGCACTCAGTATTTCCCAGCATCAGGGTCTCTTCCAATGAGTCTGTTCTTCATATCATGTAGCCAAAGTACAGGAGCCTCAGCTTCAGTATCAGTCCTTCCAATGAATATTCAAGGTCGATTTCCTTTAGGAATGACTAGTTTCATCTCCTTGCAGTCCATGGGACTCTCAGGAGTCTTCTCCAGCAGCACAAATCAAAAGCAACAATTCTTTGGCACTCAGCCTTGTTTATGGTCCAACTCTCACATCCGTACATGACCACTGAAAAAAACCTTAGCTTTGACAATATGGATCGCTGTCAGCAAAATAATGTCTCTGCTTTTTAATATGCTATATAGTTTTAGCATTGTTTTCCATCCAAGAAGCAAGTGTCTCAAATTTCATGGCTGCAGTCACCATCCACAGTGATTTAGGGGCCCAAGAAAATAAAATCTGTCACTGCTTCCACTTTTTCTGCTTCTTTTTGCCATGAATTGCTGGAATCAGATCCCATGATCTTAGTATTTTGAATACTGAGTTTCAAGCCAGCTTTTTCACTCCCTTCTTTCACTCTTATTAAGAGGCTTTTAGTTCCTTGTCATTTTCTGCCATTAGAGTGGTATCATCTGCGTATCTGTAGTTGTCGGTATTTCTCCCGGCAATTTCGATTCCAGTCTGTGATTCAGCCAGCCCAACATTTGGCACGATATATGCTGCATATAAACTCAATAAACAGGGTGACAATATACTGCCTTGATGTACTCCTTTCTCAATTTGGAACCAGTCTGTTGTTTCATGTCCAGTTCTAACTGTTGCTTGTTGACCAGCATCATTCAGGTTTCTCAGGAGGCAGGTAAGGTGATCTGGTATTCCCATCTCTTGAAGAATTTTCCACAGTTTGTTGTGATCCACATAGTCAAAGGCTTTAGCATAGTCAATGAAGCAGAAGTAGATGTTTTTCTGGAATTCCTTGCTTTCTCAATGATCCAACGAATGTTGATAATTTGATCTCTGGTTCCTCTATTTTTTAAACCCAGCTTGCACATCTGGAAATTCTCAATTCACATACTGCTGAATCCTAGCGTGAAGGATTTTGAGCATAATCTTGCTAGCATGTAATGTGAGCACAAGGATATATAGTTCGAACATTCTTTAGCATTGCCCTTCTTGGGGATTGGAATGAAAACTGACCTTTGCTGAGTTTTCCAAATTTGCTGACATGTTGAGTGCAGTCCTTTAAGAGCATCATCTCTGAGGATTTTAAATAAAGATACACAACACATCATCACTGGATGTTACTAACCAAATTTTTACAAAAAGCAAGATTCTGATGACCATATATTCAATATTTTAGAACTTTTCAGTCAAATTAAAGAGTTTAGTAAACCAGCTGGTTGTTCCTAGCTGTACTGGTGAAAGCACTGAAGGAAATGGATGAGGTTGGGAATTCAAATTCCCAGGCCAAACCACACATAACTGACCAGAAAGCTTCAATATCTGACCTGAAAGAAACCTTTGTTTCCTGTAGCCACAGGGCCTCAGCCAGGGCTGAGATTTGTGAAAACTAAATCCAGAGTCTCATCCTGTCAGTGTCTGTATTACATGCAAATTGATTTCCCAATCTTCTGCCAAAGTGTGAGCATTTACTGGGAAGTAATGGGAACCTGACGTTGGAATGGGGACATATGGGAAGATCCCAGTGAAGCTGGAAACATTAAACCCCTAAATTTAGCTACTTCTTCTTTACCAACTGATGAATATATGTGTTCTAGTTATGCATTCCAGAACCAGAAAAATACCTTTAGGAGGGGTGGGTATACAGCACCTCTAGGTGGCAATAACTGGCATGTCTGAGGTAAGGTTCTCCAGGAGAGTGTAAATGCTCTAAATTAAAGGCCAATGTATGGTGCTTTTTTTTTTTTTTACTTGATTGACTTCTAGTTGATTTGCAATACTGTGTTAGTTTAGTTGCACAGCAAAGTGATTCAGATATATGCACTATATGCATACATATTCTTTCTCAGATTCTTCTCCATTATAGGTTATCAAAATATGTTGAATAAGATTCCCTGTGCTTACAGTAAATTGTTGATATTTATCTACTTTATATACAGTAATGTTTATCGAATAATCCCATACTCTGAATTTATTCCTTTCTCCCTATTTCCTTGGTAAGCTAATGCATGTTTCTATGACTGTGCATCATTTCTGTTTTGTAAACAAATTCAATCATTTTTTTTTATAATTATTCCACACTACCTCCATTCCTTTTATTTATTTATTTTAAGTGGAGGCTAATTACTTTACAGTATTGTGGTGGTTGTTCCTAAACGTTGACCGAGCACGGGCGTGCATGAGTCCCCCCATCCTGAACCCCCCTCCCACCCCATCCCTCTGGGTTGTCCCAGAGCACCAGCTTTGAGTGCCCTGCTTCATGCATTGAGCTTCCACTGGTCATCTGTTTTACATATGCTAATACACATGTTTCAGTGTTATTTTCTCATATCATCCCACCCTTGCCTTCTCCCACATAGTCCAAAAGTCTGTTCTTTACATCCATGTCTCTTTTGCTGTCTTCCTTATAGGGTTGTCATTACCATCTTTCTAAATTCTAAATATATGCAGTAATGTACTGTATTGGTCTTTCTGATTTACTTCACTCTGTATAATAGGCTCCAGTTTTGTCCACCTCGTTAGAATGGACTCAAATGCATTCTTTTTTTACAGCTGAGTAATATCCTGATATGTATATGTACCACAACTTCCTTATCCACTCATCTGCTGATGGACATCTAGGTTGCTTCCATGTCCTGGCTATGGTAAACTGTGCTGCCGATGAACACTGGGCTACACGTGTCTCTTTCAATGCTGGTTTCCTCAGTGTGTATGCCCTGAAGTGGGATGGCTGGGTCATATGGCAGTTCTATTTCCAGTTTTTTAAGGAATCTCTACACTCTTCTCCATGGTGGCTAAATTAGTTTGCATTCCCAACTGAGGCATTGTCATTTCTGCCTTACCCTCTGGAGAAGCTCAGTATTTACAAGTGTCCTGAGGGGCTGGCTTCTCCCTGTGTGGCATCCAAGACTTGTGCCCAGCTGGTTCCTCCAGGCCCTCCTGCACACACACACACCCACCCCTTGTGGCATCTGAGGAGCCTGCAGGCCCTGCCCATGAGGAACGGCTGCCAGGGGGCTGGTGACATGGCCAGGCTGGGCTCTTCTCAAATCTCTTCTGGGGTGAAGGAGACCCTTGTGCCTGACAAAGTCTGTAAGTCTTCCCTGCTCAGGACAGGGTGGGCGCTGGCTGGGCCCCTCTACAGATGTGGTGAGGAAGCTACCACAGAAGAGGCAGGCTCCCTCCCTGACAGGTGCTGGAGTGAGCGTCTTCCCTCTGAGCCTCAGGGGATGAGGCCTTTCTTCTGACTCAGCTGTCATGGGAGCCTCAGACACCAGGCAGGGTGTGGGGCTTGAGTGACTCCAGAGGGTGAAGCTGCAGGGGGGCTGGACAAGCTCTCCCTACTAGGTCTCGGCCTCACAGAGCACGTGTTATCTCCCCTCCTCCTCCCTGCTGTTATTCCCTCCCCTTCTCTCTCTTCTGCTTCATCCAACTGCTTTCAGACAAGACACACACATTCCATATGATATTGTGCACTTTATACAGGGACGGGGAAAGAGGAAGCCATGTGAGTGAAACGGGGTAGACCCATCTCACACAGGAGAGAGCAGTGGCCCCAGGGCGAAGGGAGGCACACAGGATTTAACAGGTCCAGGGATGGCTCCCCAGGTGTTCTTGTCCTTAGTTGCCAGAACCCCAGAATAAAGCCTGTTCGATCTGAGTTGCCCAGCTAAGCACAAAGTCTTGATGAAAGAGAGGGTTATGTGAAGACAGAAGCAGAGGGACATTTGAAGATGCTGCTGGATTGAATGTGGAGGAAGGCCCAGGAGCCAAGGAATGCAAGGATTGAAGCTCTAAGATGCAAAAATGACAAAAAGCAGGATCCTGTCCAGGTCCCTGGATGAGGGATGTGTCAACATCTTGGTTGTGTCCAGGGAAACCCTTTTCTGACTTCTCATTCCAGAGCCATCAGAGGATAATTTTGTTGTTCTAAGTCCCTAAGGCAGAGACAATTCATTTTTACCATCAAAACAAAAGTGAATTCAGGGACAGAGAGGCAGGCAGAAGGGGAGAAACACAGGAGAGAACAGACAGCTGGAGGGTGTTGGGTGATCAGGATTCAGGTAGACAGTGAGAGATACAGGGGGTCAGAGACAGATGGAGAGACAGCACATAGGGAGCCTGGAAAAAGGTGATAGGAGAAGGGCAGAAAGTCTGCTGCTGGGCAGGGGGCAGGAGGCAGGACATGAGGCAAGCTGGCAGGGGGGCAGACAAAAGCAGGAAGTGGGCAAAGGGCAAGGACAGGAGAGAGTGACAGCAAGACGGGATGGCAGACAGGGGCCCTCAGAGCTAGTCCTTGTCCCCACCTGAATCAGAGAGCTTCCTGAGCTGCAGGTGATCCCATTTTGTGGATCTCAGCACAACGACTGCATGGCACAGGGACCCTGGCGGGATCCGGTGACAGCTCAAAGCGAAGCAAGGTCAGGGCCACGGCCACCTTCAACTCATTCATGGCAAACTGCTTCCCGATGCAGTTCCTGGGTTGGGAGATAAAAAGGAAGAGAGCAGAGGCTTCTAACCCCTGCTGAGCACAGGGAATCAGGGCTCTCTCCTGTGTCAAGACCTGATCCCTTCCTTACTCATCCCACTGAACTTGCCAGCAAAAACTCTTCCCCTGACAGATGGCAAAGCCCACCTCTCTAAGGACTGCCTCCTAACTCATACTCCTGCTCTCAGCAGGAAAACCTGGGAGCATCAGCGCTTTAAACCGCAGAGTCAAGTTAAGTGATCAAGAACTGTGAACTAGTACTTTATTCACTCGTCCATTGGCAATTCCTGGTTTCAGGAAAGCCCGGGGCATTGATCCCCCTACAGTCTGCTCGAGGACTGAATGAGTGAAAGAGTGGATGGGTGAATGATGTCTGTTGAAGTAGACATGTTGTTGACTGTGAGCCCTGGGGGAGGACAGCGTTATCATCCCCGTGTTCCCATCTCCTAGCACAGGTCTTGGCACACAGAGACACACTTAATACATACTTTCACATTTGAACAATATTGATTGAATTGAAAACAACTCAAGTGGAATGAGAATAAAAGAAATATTCAGTCTGACGTAGGAATCAAGCTGCCGAGTCCCTCCTGCCCTCTAGCAGCAACTGAATGACCTGCAGCCATGTCTACAAAGAAGGGCTAGACCCTGGTGTAAACCAAATCCTAGAATCAATTCAGGAAGGCAGTTTACTTCAACACTGTTCTGTAAAGGTTGATTCACCAGCTGAGAATTTCCTAGATCTGTACAGTCAAAAAAAAACTTGTTTCCACTAAGTTACAAAGCCAATGAAGTTACTATTTCAGGGGAGGTTCTGTGCCCTTTAAGATCTTCACAGCAATCATTTAGGAGTGTATCAATCAGGCTAATAGCTATCTCAAGGGTGCTTTATGTTTTACATGCAATAGATTTTTCAAATGCACATGTCAAACACAAAATACTCTCCTTCCTGTAGGGAAAGAGCAAATTAGCCAAGATGGCATTGTCAGGCGCTCTCTCCCTGAGGCCTCTCACTGTGGCCTCGGGGTTTGTAACTAATGATTATGGAAGAGCTGGATTACCTATAGCACTGCGCACATGCATCACATGGTACTCGCTTGGACTCTGGCTACTTTTGGTATCTAAGCTCCACCTGCAAAAGCTCTGCGGGAGGTGTGAGGTACGCCTTTATGAGTTTGGCTATGAAAGCCCTGGTTACTACTGCACTGGGGCTAAGTTGGACCAACATCATGGTTATATTATATGAGGTTATGTTATGGTTTTTATGGCTGCTGCTACGGCGGCTGTGTCAGGCAGGACAGAGCTGTTTATGGCGGCCATAACACAGCCAGGAGAGAACAAACGTGTCTGCAGTCCCTATGGCTCCTCCAGTCCTCCTCCAGTCCTCCTCCAGCCTCTTAGCTGATGCTTTGCATCTATCCTGCGTTCAGCAAACAGTGTGCACAGCATGAGCAGTGAGAAACTGGCATCATGAGCAGGATCAGCAATAGACTCCCCAAAGCAGGCTTGATTGTCCTCCGCTTTAAGATTGTTCTTACTAACATTACTCTGTATAATCTGGGACCATGGTGTCTAAACTCTGCTTTTTAATAAAGAATTTTGGCAACAGAAAATATCTGTCATGGTTATATTAATACACAGTCAAATCTATGTCAGATGTAGTGCAGGAAGTGAGAACATACTCATGACTGTGAAACTTTCTTCAAACTACAACTATAACTGATCACATACATAACTTGAAGCCTCAGGACATGGAATTCCCAATCCAGGCAAGCACGACGAATACAGTGGGCGGACAGGTGAATTAAGCAGAAAGGCACGGGGCTGACTAGGAAGTTGGGAACAGAAAAATCATCTTTTAATGAAGATAATTGTGTGACTGAAATTGTGCTAACCAAACATGTGCAGTTTAAATGTCATGAAGACTGTAATGCTATAACGTCATACTCCTAAAATGAGGAAAACCCTGGATACTTTGGATTGGCCACGGACATGGAAATGAGGTCAGTCCTTGTGGACAGTGGGAGGTCTGTCATTGTGGTGGGTCCTGAAGACCTTCTTGTACATGGAGACCCACGCCTCCTTCTCAGCCCATCAACATACAAGGACGGAACTTCATGCTCCTCATATGAAGGTAGACAGTCACACACATCGGGTAGCAACCAGTGACATTGCTTCCCCCAACAGAGGGCCTCACCTGGATCCTCCTGAGAAGGGCAGGAAGGCATGGCTGTGTCGAGTAGAACCTGGTGCGCAACGGGTTGGGTCAAATACCTGCAGAGAGAGCACCAGGGCCTGGACATTCGGGGTCAAACCCCTCACATGAATGCACTGGGGATAAGAATCCAGAGAGGGAGCAGGGGAAGGGTTTGGTGTCGAGAGAGGTCCCATCTCCTCCTCCCACGTCCATCGTACCTCTGGTTCGGCCACACCTTCGGGGTTGTGATGAAGCCCATAAATGGAGAGGGACAGTAAGATTCCTGTGGGGCAGAGGAGAGAGAGAAGCTGATGGTCCCATAGTGCAGGGGATGTGTGGCCTCGCAAAAGCCCCGGGAGCCATCATGGGAGCAGCCTCCGTCACTTCTGAATGGAATGATGCTCTTTCAAGACAGGTGGGCGGGGCATGACAAAGCACACGGTCACAGATTAGGGGTAGGTGACACAGCCCAGGACTGAGAATTAAAAGGAACGGCAAGGATACACTTAGGAGCAGCTCAGGTGACAACTCACATTTATCAAGTGCCATCATGAACCTGGGGAATGTGCAAGAATCATTTAATCCTCACGCAAGCACTCCTGTCTCCACAAGCCCATGAAGCACCTGAGCCTCAGAGAGGTTAAGAGTTGGGTCTATGGTCCCACAATTAGGAGGGAACGGGCTGGGATTCAGACCCACTGGGTGCTGAGTCAGTGGGTGGCCTCCAGCCATGGCAGGGCTCTCAGACCTCATCATCACCTGCTCCTTGCCATCCGCCAGAGGGCACCTCAGAGACTAGAGCCTATGACCCATGTCAGTGGAGTCTCTTGAGGCCCTCCCTTATTTACACCCCATTTGGAAGCACCATGCCTCCCTCTGCTTCTGCCTTCATGATTCAAGTATTAGAATTTAGGCTCCATCATAAGACCACGCAGAAGGGTCAACATTTACTTGTTGCCCTTTGTTACATTCAAGTTTTGTGTCAAACATTTTTTTCTTTCACTAGAGTTAGTTACTTTCCAAAGGTGTGTTAGTTTCTGCCATGCTGCTGCTGCTGCTGCTAAGTCGCTTCAGTGTGTCTGACTCTATGAGAGCCCATAGACGGCAGCCCACCAGGCTCCCCTTCCCTGGGATTCTCCAGGCAAGAACACTGGAGTGGGTTGCCATTTCCTTCTCCAATGCAGGAAAGTGAAAAGTGAAAAGTGAAGTCACTCAGTCGTGTCTGACTCTTTGCAACCCCATGGACGGCAGCCTACCAGGCTCCTCCGCAAGGTGCAGTTATGTATCT
>NW_017189646.1:0-43823 GCF_001704415.2 Capra hircus | reverse complement strand
TCACACCCAGATAAAGACCAGATAAAACTAATGAGGCAGCTGGGACCAAAAAGCAGGAGGAGAATAATTGTAAGGGTCCTAAGAGGGCAGAAGCCCAGGAAGCTGAGATTGCCCTTTTGATACTGTCCCAGGTTTGTTCAGTTAGGGCCCTTCTTGTTCTGAATATTGGATCAATCGACTTTCTCTTTGAATTTTATTGGAGTATAGTTGATTAATAATGTTGTGTTAGTTTCTGCTCTATAGCAAAGTGAATCTCTTATACATATACATATGCACACTCTTTTTAGATTCTTTTCCTATGTAGGCCATTACAGATTATAGAATAGAGTTCTCTGTGTTATACAGTAGGTCCTTCTTTAGTTATCTGTTTTATATATTACAGTGTGTGTATGTCAATCCCAGTGCCCCAATTTGTCCCTCCTCTCACCCCCGGTAACCATAGCTTTTTTTTTCTCCTACATCATGACTCTCAGTCTATTTTTTAAAGAGTTCATTTATTGCCTTTACGTAAATTCCACATATAGTCAATATCATATGATATTCATCCTTCTCTGTCTGCAAGCAGTCTTCTCTAACAGTCAGGTTACACTGTCTTCTACTTGACCACTCACATTAACATAGAAACAACAAGAAATAGCTGCAAGGGCACGGATTCCTCCTTGATCAGCCAGCAGGTAATCAGGAGCTATGCAGTGCTTGAGTGTCATGTGGACCAGAGGCCCAGTGAAGATTTCATATTTCTAAAGTTACAGCTGGGTTCTTTAGTTGCCCAGGCCATATTCTGGTGCCTTTTTTTTTTTTTTTTGCTTTTAATTAGATTTTTATTTTATTTTTTTTAATTTTTTTACTTTATTTTACTTTACAATACTGTATTGGTTTTGCCATACATTGACATGAATCCACCACGGGTGTATACCAGTACCCTTTTTTTTGTTTGTTTGTTTATTTTTTAGTAGCTTTTGGCTTTATGAATTGCTTCTCGTGCTAGGCTCACTAAGGATGCTACAGGGGCGACAGCTCCTTCCATTACCAGTCCAGTCCAGCTCCCTCCTGACTAGATGAATGGCTCCATTTAGATGGGAGGTGGGGTGAGTGTAATTAAAATCTCAATGTGACCTAGATTGGGGTGTGCACCTCTTATAGCCCAGTATCCACTAGTAGAGTTTTCTTGGAGACAATTAATGTTCCATTGTGGGCTTCCCTGGTGGCTCAGAGGTTAAAGCGTCTGCCTCCAATGCGGGAGACCTGGGTTTGATCCCTGGCTCGGGAAGATCCCCTGAAGAAGGAAATGGTAACCCACTCCAGTATTCTTGCCTAGAGAATCTCATGGACAGAGAAGCCTGGTAGGCTACAGTCCACGGGGTCGCAAAGAGTTGGACACGACTGAGCGACTTCACATCACATCAATGTCCCATTGTGGGTGGTCCTTGCCCCAGAGGCCTCGAGGACCCTCAGGGGCTCAACTGTGTTTGGGTTTTCTTGAGTCATGTTTAGACTAATGGTGGCGCCCTTCCATCCAGGATACTGCCTCCACAGACTAGACCCCCTCAGGTTTGGTATGATCCTGTCCCCAGAGCCCTTGGGCATGGTCTGTATCTAGAGTCGGTCATGTCTGGATGTGGAGGGCTCATTGGAAATATTGGTTGGGTCCCAAGCAAATAGGGATTTGACTAACACATACTCCTTTGCTGGGGGGTCGGTGGCAATGGGAGTAATTTGTCCCTGGGCAGAAACCTGTGTATGAAGGGATTGAACTGTAGTTTGGTGATGTTCTCCACTGTTAGTGGAGTTCCTGAAAGTATCAGTTCATTTCAGTCGCTTAGTCGTGTCCGACTCTTTGTGACCCCATGAACTGCAGCTCACCAGTATTTATTCCCCAATTGAGGCTGAAAGTGGCAGACCTCACAGTCAGTAAAATTCCAGCCCTTATGAAAGTCTTGTGTTACATTTGAAAATAAATTAATTGGCCAGGAAGTGATAATGAAATGTGAAAGCTGAATTCTGTTCATGGAGTCTAAGAATGAATTCCAGAGAATGCGCAAACACAGAGGCAAAGTTTATTTTAGAAGGTAGAGATACAAAGTCCTCAGCATAGACTCTGAGAGGGGGGTGAAAGGCCCCCAAAGGCGAGGATAATAGCAGTTTTATATCTTTTCTAGTATTGATCTGTACATTTTTCGTTGATTCATGACTTAATGTAAACATCACAGTGTCCAGTTTGTCGATTTTATGGCTTTTTTGGAACCCCAGTTTCTCACTTTCTCTAGACATTGAACACCATCCCTCGACCCTTTCTCAAGACCCCAGACCATTATTTAGGGACCAAATGTATGTTTTAAGTGCTAATGGTCTTCTTGGAGGTTTCTCTTGATAAACTGGACAGCAGTTAATAATTGTCTTGTCCTGGGTCTGAATGTTTTATGACCTTCCAGACCAGGAAGGGATTCCTTTGAATGCCTGGAAATTGGAGCAAAGAATGAGATGCTTACTTGAGAAGAGAAAAATTGAAATTAAAAAAGGAATTAAGAATTAAAATTTAAAAAGTCTTACAGTGTCTAGCAATTTCTGCTTCAATTATAGGGAGGACTATAAGAAAAATCAATGTATTCATTCTAGTTGTAAAGATGTTACTTATTTTTAGGACATCTTCAGACGGTCGGGGTCAGAAAGAGGCTCATGTGAGGGGAGTCTGACAGGGCTGTAAGCAGGTCAGGGTCCAGAGCCTGTTGGACTCACGGTGGTGTATTGTAACGTCATTCCCTGTAAAATTTCTTTTGTGTTATTAGCTGAACTAAGGAGGCCTTGAGACTGCAAGGTTGCGTCTTAGTGAATGTGACAGGCATTCTTGAGTCTGGTGGGCTTCCCTGGTGGCTCAGTGGTATAGAATCCACCTGCCAGTGCAGGAGACATAGGTTCAATCCCTGAGCCAAGAAGATCCCCTGGAGAAGGAAATGGCAACCCACTCCATTATCCTTGACTGGGAAATCCCATGGACAGAGGAGCCTGGAGGGCCACAGTCCATGGGGTCACAAAACCAGTCAGACATGACTTAGACACTAAAAAACAACAGCAAAATCCTTGAGTCTGCTACAGGTCAGAAAAGTTAAGTGCTTGGTAGTATAGGAACGTATCTACAGCCTTATCCACCATGGCCATTCAGCTCTATTCTGTGCTCCTGAAGCAAGGTAACATTTTTTGATTTCTAAATGTATTTTTCTTAATAATTAAAGTAGATGTACAATGTATGTTCAGTAGACCACAAACAGGGTATTTTAGTTAAGTTATATTCTGTGTAAGTCAGAGTGACTTATCGACACCCTGATATACGTGTTTGTAAGCATATGTCTAATTTTCTCCCTACATCTTTGTATGGTTAAAATGTAGACTTTTTTAAAACAATGTCCATGAATGTAGGATTCTAATTAAAGATATGTAATTTGAATATATGTCACTCTCCTTTTAATGTTTAACAGGTGGCTAAACCCCTTGTTTAAAATTGGTCATAAACGGAAATTAGAAGAAGATGACATGTACCGGTGCTTCCAGAAGATCGCTCCCAGCACCTTGGAGAAGAGCTGCAAGGGTGAGCACAGGCAGCAGGGAGTACGGTTAGAAGAGTGAGAATTTCTCCATGGGGCCAAAGGCTGTGGGGAGGGGCCTCTGCCTTCCTCTGGCATCTTCTGAGCCTCCTTCCCTGACACTGAACCCTCAGCCCTTCATGCTGACCCTGGGCTTAGCCCAAGTTGGAGGTTGGGGGAGCCTGTGTTCCCTGCGTGAGTGGAGGTGGAGGGAACCCCCAGCCATGGCTGTGGAGACCTAGCTCTGTCCCCAGAGGTGGGGTCCCTGGAGGACAGTGTCTGCCCTTCTGAGCTGTTCATGACCTGTGAGTTCAGCAAAGCTTAGCAGGAACTTGTTTCTAGAATCTGGGACTTTTCTCTGAAGACCTGGTCTGGTGCTTATCCTGGTGCTTCAGTGTCTGCACCGCTCATCTTTCGGGAGCCCTGCGAGCAGTTAGCCAGCATCTATGGGCAGCCACGGAGCGCCCTGGAGTGAAGGCTTGTCCTCTGCTCTGTCCCTCCCCTGTTTTCCTGTGGCAGGGCTGTTCCTCACTGTGCTTTGTCTTCTTCACAGGTACTGGGATCAAGAAGTGTCAAGAGCCCAGGAAGATTCCCGGGAGCCTTCTTTAATGAAAGCGATCATAAAGTGCTACGGGAAATCCTACTTAGTTTGGGGAATGTTAACATTTCTTGAGGTAAAAGCTTTTCCATACAGTGCATTGATTTTGAGTATATGTGGGTCAGTCCTGAGATGGATGGACTGAGGCAAGGAGAGAACAGTGGTTTAAAGGTCTGAGGGTAAATCTCATCTAGGAATCATGATGTAGATCAGCAGTTGTATTTATCTTTTAGAATAGACAGATTCTTAAAGGGCTTGACCTCTGGAGATTACTATTTTTTCTCTTAACTGATTAAAATATAGTGTAATGGAAGGATAGCAGCACTGGAAAGATCTTTTATACCATGTTAGGGGTGTTTTTGGTGCTCAATATAAATACTGAGTGACCTTGACCAAAAGAAGATCTTACAACCTCAAGGAATATGTGTCCTGTGGTTTGGAGGAAGTAACTTCAGAGAATAGCAAGTAGGAGATGGCAACAAAATGTAACAGATTCCAAAACAAAGGCCAGAAGCAGAGTTTCAGTAAACATTTGGACAGTAAAAAGTAGAGGATTTATGTGGCAACAACAGACCTATGTTCAACAACATGGAACTGAACATTATTTTTCATACAAAGTTAAAAGCATATTGTATCTCCTTCCTGACCACTTGCCCAGTCCCCGTCTCTTCGAGAGAGACAAGTTTCATCTAAATTATTTCATCCGAGTGATGACTGTCATTTAAAACTTTATTGCTACTTCTGTCTTGCCTATTCCTTTGGAAAAGGTATATGGATTCATTACATATTCTAATGTATTGTCTATAGATTGTAAGATAAAGTGAAACATGTATTGAGGATACTTTTTGAGTTGACCTGTCTTTATACTTAGAAATGTCTCTAAATAGTAGGCTTCCCTGGAGGAGAGTTCTGACAAAATGTGGTCCACTGGAGAAGGGAATGGCAAGCCACTTCAGTATTCTTGCCTTGAGAACCCCATGAACAGTATGAAAAGGCAAAAAGATAGGACACTGAAAGATGAACTCCTCAGATTGGTAGGTGCCCAATGGGCTACTGGAGATCAGTGGAGATATAACTCCAGAAAGAATGAAGAGATGGAGCCAAAGCAAAAACAGCACCCAGTTGTGGGTGTGACTGGTGATGGAAGTAAATTCCAATGCTATAAAGAGCAATATTGCATAGGAACTTGGAATGTTAGGTCCATGAATCAAGGCAAATTGGAAGTGGTCAAACAAGAGATGGAAAGAGTGAACAGCGACATTTAAGGAATCAACAAACTAAAATGGACTGGAATGGGTGAATTTAACTCAGATGACCATTAAATCTACTACTGTGGGCAAGAATCCCTTAGAAGAAATGAAGTAACCATCATGGTCAACAAAAGAGTCCGAAATGCAGTACTTGGGTGCAGTCTCAAAAATGACAGAATGATCTCTGTTCATTTCCAAGGCAAACCACTGAATATCACAGTAATCCAAGCCTATGCCCTGACTTGTAATGCTGAAGAAGCTGAAGTTGAACAGTTCTATGAAGACCTACAAGACTTTCTAGAACTAACACTCAAAAAGATGTCCTTTTCATTATAGAGAACTGGAATGCAAAAGTAGGAAGTCAAGAGATACCTGGGGTAACAGGCAAATTTGGCCTTGGAATACAGAATGAAGCAGGGTAAAGCCTAATAGAGTTTTGCCAAGAGAACGACTGGTCATAGCAACACCCTCTTCCAACAACGCAAGAGAAGACTCTACACATGGACATCACCAGATGGTCCATATGAAATCAGATTGATTATATTCTTTGCCACCAAAGATGGAGAATCAGTAGACCATCAACAAAAGAAGACCAGGAGCTGACTGTGGCTCAGATCATGAAGTCCTTATTGCCAAATTCAGATTTCAATTGAAGAAAGTAGGGAAACCACTAAACCATTCAGGTAGGACTTAAATCCCTTACGATTATACAGTAGACATGAGAAATAGATTCAAGGGATTAGATCTGATAGACAGAGTGCCTGAGGAACTATGGACCAGGGTTCATGACACCATACAAGAGGCAGGGACCAAGACCATTCTCAAGAAAAAGAAATGTAAGAAGGCAAAATGGTTGTCTGAGGAGGCTTTACAAGTAGCTGTGAAGAGAAGAGAGGAGAAGCTAAAGGCAAAGGAAAAAAGGAAAGATATACCCATTTGAATGCAGAATTCCAAAGAATAGCAAGGAAAGATAAGAAAGTGTTCCTCAGTGATCACTGCAAAGAAAGAGATGAAAGCAATAGAATGAGAAAGACTAGAGATCTTGTCAAGAAAATCAGAGATACCAGCGGAACATTTCATTAAAATATGGGCACAACAGAGGACTGAAATGGTATAGATTCAACAGAAGCGGAAGATGGTAAGAAGAGGTTGTAAGAATACATAGAGGAACTAGACAAAAACAGATCTACATGACCCAGATAATCACAGTGGTGAGATCACTTGCCTAGAGCCAGACATCCTGGAAGGTGAAGTCAAGTGGGCCTTAGGAAGCATCACTAAGAACAAAGCTAGTGGAGGTGGTGGCATTCCAGTTGAGCTATTTCAAATCCCAAAAGATGATGCTATGAAAGTGCTGCACTCAATATGCATGCAAATTTGGAAAACTCAGAAGTGGCCACAGGACTGGAAAAGGGGCAGTTTTCATTCCAATCCCAAAGAGAGGCAAGGCCACAGAATGCTCAAACTGCCGCACAGTTGCACTCATCTCACATGCTAGTAAAGTAATGCTCAAAATTCTCCAAGCCATGCTTCAATAGTACATGAACCAAAATCACTGCTGATGTTTACTGGTGCCATGAAATTAAAAGATGCTTGCTCCTTGGAAGAAAAGTTATGACCAACCTAGACAGCACATCAAAAAGCAGAGACATTACTTTGGCAACAAAGGTCCGTCTAGTCAAAGCTATGGTTTTTCCAATAGTCATGTATGGATGTGAGAGTTGGACTATCAGAAAGCTGAGAGCCAAAGAATTGATACTTTTGAACTGTGGTGTTGGAGAAGACTCTTGAAAGTCCTTTGGACTGCAAGAAGATGCAACCAGTCCACCCTAAAGGAAATCAGTCCTGAATATTCACTGGCTGATGCTAAAGCTGAAACTCCAATACTTTGTGTACCTGATTTGAAGAACTGAGTCATTGGAAAAGACCCTGATGCTGGGAAAGATTGAAGGTGGGTGGAGATGGGGATGACAGTGGACGAGATGGCTGGATGGCATTACCGACTCAACGGACGTTAGTTTGAGTAAACTCTGGGAGTTGGTGATGGAAAGGGAGGCCCAGAATGGTGCAGTCCATGAGGTTGCAAAGAGTCAGACACGACTGAGTGACTGAACTGAACTGAACTTCCTGGTGCTCAGAAGAATCTGCCTGCAGTGCAGGAGACCCTTGCTTGATCCCTGCATCAGGAAGATACCCTGGAGAAGAAAATGGCAACCCACTCCAGTATTCTTTCCTGAAGAATTCCATGAACAGAGGAGCCTGGCAGTGTCCATTCCATGGGGTCACAAAGAGTCAAACACGACTGAGTGACTGTTACTCACTCAAATATGGACTGGAGCTCAGAATAACATGTAAGACATTTGAGAGTTACTCAGCAAGCAATTGTTGACTTTCCCAGGTCACAGATGATAAACGCTTTCCTAGGAAAATATCATCCCCTTCCTTTGGAACAGAACCTGGAGTCCTATGTCTGGGCTGGAGCTGCCAGAGCTCCCAAGATCACTCCCTTCCCTGGGCTGCCCCCTCCCCGTGGGCCAGGTCAGCCAGGCCAGAGCCCACCATGGGGAGGAGCTCCAGCTTCACCATGAATTGTGCAGAACTCATGCACCCTCCATACAGGTTTCCATCCTGGGTGAGTTCTCATGAATTCTGCTTGTCTGGAAACCCTAGGGCCTTGGTGGTGTACTTGTGAGTAATGCCAGGTGCCTGGTTGGATGAGTGGCCTCCAGGTTTAATGTTGGATCATATCCTGGAACAGGTCTTTCTCTGCTGTCCCTGGTTCTCTAGTTTCTCTTTGGTATCAGATGATACCTTGGCTTGCAGGCAAGTGGGTATCAAAGCATAGACCGTGTGGATTTTCTTGCTGTCCTGGGCTGTTGGCTCCTTAGGTGCGGTCACTAAGCCTCGAATGGATCCCATCCTAATATGATTCCTGGGTCTTGGCTGTGGCAGCTCATGGGAGAAGCAGACATAGCGGGAGAGGCCGCAGGATCTGGGGTTCTTCCTGAGAGGGAATTCGCCCCACTGTGGTGCTGGGAGTGTTGATTTCAGAGTTTTCCAGACCAAGTAATACTTCCTGCTGGGGATCCAGGAGGGCCAGGCCTGGGGCTGCATAAGGGGCAGCTGGTAGAGCCCTGGGCCCTCTTTTAGGAGACTGGTTGTTGGGTGGTCATGGCGAAGAAGTGGGAGTAGAGGGCCTTGAGTGTCGGGGCTCCTCTGTGTGGCAGTACTTCTAGTACTAGTAGCAGTAGCGGTACTAGTTACTTAAATTGATTTTATGAAGCAAATGCCCATGTTGTGATCTATCTGTACTGCTTGTTGGTCTTTATATTTTTGATAATGAAAGATCTAAACTCAGCCCAGGATTTTCTAAAACACAAATATGTTTCCCTTTAGATCTCCAGCCCTTTTTCAATTCCTCTGGTGCACAGAAAGCCCCGTGGATCATCCATGATCCCAAGCAGTGTGCTCTTTCCACCCACAGCACAAGCAGGGCCTCCCAGGTACTCCTGGCAGCATCAGTGAGAAAAAACAGGGTGACGCCAGTCCAGGGTGAGGCTCTTAGGATTCTGAGATATGAAAACCTCTGTCCTATGAGAACTGAGGAGTATCTCTACCGCTCGGGAGAAACAGGTACCAGGCTGTGGAGCCCTTGCAGGTCAATGCTAATTAGAGCAGAACAGGCTGAGAGTTCCCAGCACCCTGGCCCCTGTGTGCACCTCCATGGGGACTGCAGGTGTGGAGGACAGGTTTCTGCATGCCCAGGGCTTTCAGGGTGGAGAGGAGGAGCCTGAAGTTTCTGCCTGGGCCAGAGACACAGAGACCACCTCCCCAGGTCATCAGGGCTTCTCTCTGAGAGGTGAGGTCTCTACCTTCTGGTGTGTAAGTGGGGTGACCTCAGAGAGACAAAGTGGGTTTACTCAGTCCGTTCTCCTGAGAGGGGAGGAGTGGCTGGGAGTTATGTCCTCTTCCTAGGACCCTTAGATATGGCCCGGCCTTGTCTGGACACTTGCTCTTTGTCTGAGGCCACTTTTACTGATGGTCTCTGGTCTAGGTGGAGGCTGTGAGGAAGCCCATGCGTGTGTAAATCCTCACTTTGGAGCTCAGCTGATGGACAGGAAGTAAACAGAGTCCTCTGCATCCCAAAGTGGGCTTTGTGCCTCGACTCACAGCAGATTCCCTGAGAGCTGAGTTGTCTTTGCATTTATTCCCCAACCCTTTCTTCCATGTGTCCCTCACTTTGCTCAACCCAGGAGGCTGAGGAGTGGCTGCTAGTGGCAGAGATACTGCGGGCTGAGAGCAATCACTGAGGACCATACAGCAGGAGAGGAGGAGGGGGCCTTGAGCAGAGTGGATGGGGACCTGCTGAGCAGACCTGCTGTGTGCGCCCTGCTGGTTCCTGAGAGCATCACGTTACTCATTAGGTGTTAGCAATACCCACAGTGATGACCTTGAGTTATAAATTAGGGTTTTATATCCACCTTCTTTTCTTTTTCTAAGCATATGTAAGTTTTTAATGTAAAGTTAAAAGAATTTTTTAAATTGAAGTATGATTGGCTTACAATGTTATATTAGTTTCTGGTATACATCATTAGTGATTTAATATTTTATACAGTACATGATAAGTTTAGTTACCAACTGTCACCATACAAAGTTATTCCAATATTATTGAATATATTTCCTGTGTTGTATAATTCCATGATTTATTTCTTTTTTTTAAAATTTTATTTATTTATTTTTTTGCCCCCGATCCCCTCTTACTTATTTTATAATTTGGAGTTGTACCTCTTAAGTTCCCTTCCCTGTTTCACTTGTTTCCTCCACCCCCCTCAAGCCATTTTCTTTATGTAGTCAGGCAAGTAGGAGACTCTTTTTGAAAGATTGCATTCATAATGGTTAAAAATTTTAGCAACCTGGGTAGAAGTGAAACTTTAATTATAGTCTAGAAAATTTGGTTTTACACATGACTTTTCTCAAGAGTTCTTGTTCCACTGTGGTCGCTTGTGAGGAACAATGAGTTTTCCAAGCCTTTGTGAATCCAGCCCCTGCCTTTAAGAATAGAGTAAGTCTCTTACCAGGACTTCTAATAATAAAAGTGATGAAAAATCCTTGTTTTTATGGTGGTTTCAGAGCACTTTGCGCTGTTGTAGCTCATTTAGGTGTCCCAGGATTCCTCTGAGGGAGGCACGACTGATATTTTCACAGATAAAGACCCGGAGGCCCAGGAGGGCACATGATGGGCTTGGGGTCATGTGACTGGCAAGTGGCCGACCTGGTCCCTGAGGCGCGGTGCTCTGACTGCTAGACCTGTGTTCTCTGTGTGTTCTGTTCTCTTTTCCCACAGCCTCCACTGAGGCTCAGAGCGAAGAGAAGCTGCTTTTCTAGCAACAGCTCTGGCCCTTCTGTCAACTGCTTTCTATAGTGTTTTTTTTTTTTTCCTTTTTAATTTCCTGTAGGTTTTTAAGAACATTTCAAAAATACAAAGACAGGATAGACTGAACGGGTAACACAATGCGTCACTCCAGAGTAGGGCTCTCTGGCAGAAAGATTGTTGTGAGTTGATTGTGTTTTTTCAGAAATAGAAATGGGAGAAACTCTGAAGACAGAGTAGAAGTTACTCTTCTGAGGGACATTTGCACTGATAAAGGAAGTCTCCATTTGTAAAGGTGTCTCCCTCTCTGTACCAGAAAAAGAAGGGTGGCTCTAAATCACAGCAGAATCCTGTTGAAGGACAGTCTTCAAGAAGGATGAAATCTGCTTAACAAACCCAACCCTACTGTGGTTTAAGCTGCTTTCCCTGTTAACCTCTCATTGGCGCTCCATCACCTTTTTTTTAGTCTTTAGGGGGAGATGGCATTTAAGGTGGTGGCCTGGGCTATCTCAGGGAAGTTACTCAGTTCTTCTTGATATTTCACATGTGTATCAGAAATATACATGTTAATAAACTTCTGTTTTATTTTCTCTTGTTATTCTGTCATTTATTACAGGGATCCTCAGCTAAGAACTCAGAAGGGTAAAGGGAAATAAGCCCCTATGTCACCCTAAGTCAGCTTCAATAATTGCCATAATGAGCAGTCTTGATTAATCTGAAACTCACCCTCACTTCCCAAGATTATTTTAAAGAAGTTCCAAGACATCAAATCATTTTTATCCATAAATATTTTAGTATGTATCTTTAAAAGATGTGGAATTTCCCCCCACTAAACATATTTAGCATAAACATTTTTATAGACTTCCCTGGTGTCTCAGACAGTAAAGCGTCTGCCTACAATGCGTGAGACCCAGGTTCAGTCCCTGGGTTGTGAAGATTTCTTGGAGAAGAAAAAGGCAACCCACTCCAGTATTCTTGCCTGGAAAATCCCATGGTCGGAGGAACATGGTAGGCTACAGTCCATGGGGTCGCAAAGAGTTGGACACAACAGAGAGACTTTATTTTCACTTTATTTTTTTTTTGCATAAATATTAACTTTAATATCATTAGTATCTAGCCAGCACTCACAGTTGTCTTTTTCCCTTCTTCTGTTGGAAGCAGTATCAAATGAGGTACACTTGGCTGGCACAGGTTATACAGATTGCCTTTCTGTTCCCCTCCACTCCGTGCCTCTAGGTTGGTTGTCCTGTAGAGAGTCCCACAGCCTGGATTTGGCTGATCGCATCTCCCCCTGTGTCAATTAACTTGTCCCTCTGGCACCTTAGGTTGGTGTTTAGGTCTAGAAGTTTGATACAGCTCATTTGGATTTTCTTCACACCTTTCGTCTATGTAGTAGGTGGTATATAACATCTTGTGTGTGTGTCTGTGTGTGTGTGTGATGTGTGTGTGTGTGATGTGTGTGTGTGTGGTGTGTGTGTGTGTGTGTGTGTGTGTGTGTGTGATGTTGGAGCTATTCATGATCCTTGCTTAAGGTCTATTAATTTATTAAGGGTTGCAAAGTGGGGATGTTCTAAGCTCTTTGGTTAATGCTGAACTATAGTGTTTATAGGGAGAGTAGGGAAAAATAATTTTTTCTGTTTTTAAAACCTATTTTCAAAATGAGGAATTGGTTCTTCTCTAGTGAGGAGAGGGGCTAGTGAGTTTTCATGGTTGTTTGTTTGGTTTGGTTTTGTGAATGTCAGTTTGAGCTCATGGATTTAAGCATTTCTGATCTGCTTCAGTCCATTTTATTTGTTATGCTTGTGGCAACCTTTGGCCATCTTTGGGCAGTGAGAGTCTATTCAGGTTGGGTCCTAAGTCTTTCGCACATACTCTAGAAGTCTTGGCTAGTTTTTTTTTTTTTTTTTTAATGCCTTTTTTTTGTTTGTTTGTCTCTGGTGTGACAAGATGTTTCTCGTTCATTTTGTACAGTACTTGCTCAGCCCTGGAATCATCCATTTCTCCAAGCAGCCCTGTCTTCTTTTAGTGTGAAATGGTATTTAAAGACTATAGTCTGGGTGCTTGAGGGGCTTCTTGCTCTTGGTTATTGTTTCTTGGCTTTTTTTCATTAGGCCAAGTTAGAATACATTTTTAAGGTAAACAAATATGTTTATATGGGTGTTTCCAATCCAAATCAGATACAGGACACTAGGTTTTTACTTCATCTTATTGTGCTTACATCTGTATCTCTTTTCTCCCATTATCTATTCTCTTTGTCCCATGTCTAAGCCCAATTCTCAGTGATATTAACATAATTTATTATTCATTTGTTTTACCTTATAATGTGACTTCTGAAAACATAATAAGATTTATCTTTCGGCAGTTGATACTGTCTTCACATGGGTGTATCACGCAGAGAATGTATTTTCAAATTGTTTTGTTTAAAACCACTTTTGATAGTTCTTTTTTGTATGGCTCTTTGAACCAACAGGATGGGTAGATATTTAGGTACTTTTATTTAAATTTACTCTGAAATTTTAGGAATTGCTTTTTAAAAAATTAGTTCTTTCATAATTATAATTCTATATAATGTTTTCATGATTCCAAAATCAAGACAAGGCTACTTTTAAAGAAGGCTGATATCCTTGTTAACTCTATTCTAATTCTCCTTCTCCTTTTAGAGATAACTTTCCAGGCTAATTTTGACTCATCTTTTTATTAATGTTTTTTAAATATAGTTTTATCTGAAATTTTAGTTTTCCTACTGTGCAGAATGAAAATTTTCAATTTCAGTACTATAATCTCTGGACTTGGGTTTATAAGGATTTTTCTAGAAGCATGAAATGTGTCATGGGACTCTGGTTAAAGCTCTTTGTGATCATTGTAACTCCTTCATAGCAGGTCTGTAGCCATTCCAGGCTCAGATGCCAAAACAGTGTAAGAGTGGAGGTTAGCAGATGCTTACATGGGGTTAGTTTCTGCATCCAGAATCTTCCAAGGAGAAGAATCTTCAGGCTCCACCCTAATCAGTTGAACCTAAACCAGTTTCTGGAGGCTGGATCTTGGGCATCAGAGTGCCCTTATCCCTACCCAGGTGATGCTAAGGTGCAGTCAGGATGAAGACCACTGTGTAAAAGATGAGTGAAGGCTAGGATATCTAGAATGCTGGTGGCTATGATTTCCCAGATTCACTGCTTTTTCTCCTTATCTCTGGATTTTTCTCAACTCTATTTTAGAACTCCCCCAGTTCTAAAGATTAACTTCCTGTTCAGTTTTTCCCTACAAGCTCACTCTTTTCTGCTTATATGTTTCACTCAAGTATTTTTCTTTGTTAGCTTGCTTCTATTTTTGTGTTTTTGTTTCCGTGAATGAGATGTGGGGAAATTGGGTGAGAAATGTTTCAAGTACCTTAACTTGGAGGAGGAATTCTGTCCACTGCAGAAGTTCTAGTTTCTAACTGAACCCTGCAAGAAGTTATCCTAAGCAGCAAAAGGTGGGACCCAATATCAGGTGCTTTCAGGAGGCTGAATACCAAGGCCTCTGTCAAGAAATGGCTACCACAAGCTTCCCTGGCAGTCTGGTGGTTAAGACTCCATGCCCTCAATGCAGATATGAGGGTTTTTGATCCCTGGACTGGGAACTAAGATTCTGCATGCCACAGGGTGTGGCCAAAATAAAAAGTCTGCCTCAGAGACTCAGACTCTCAGATAATCCTGAATAATGGATGTTGTGGTATTAAATTCAGCTCTTTTAAAGATACTTTATGATTTCAGAGCTGTGGAGAATTCTTGTGAAAGAATAAGAACTATATTCTCAATTTATTTGTGGAAAGAATATACATGTGGTTATAGATTGATGTCAAAGAGGAAAGGTTTAAGGGACAGTGTTTGACCTTGTTCCTGCTTATCAAGAAAGTTTTAATTCGGTTAGCTTCATAATTGATAATGAATATTTTCTCAGTTGTTTTATTTCTTTTTAGTTGACAGTGAGAATCGGGAATGTCCAGATGAGAGAATTCCTTGGTGGTGTCTGCCCACACCAGTGTACACGTGGTGGGGCAGCTCCTGGGAATGGCTGCCACAGGTGTCTGTGTCCCCAGGGTGAGCCACAGCCACTCGTTGCCTCTCTGAGAGACTCTCCAAAGCAAGCAGAGTCTTCTGAAATTCAGTCTATCCTTGGGGTTCACACCACTGTTTCATTTGGACTTAATACTTGGACTAGAGCATTGAGCATATGCAGGAGTTAATCTTCTGGTAGCTGGACAAACTTTTGCCTGGTTTGCCTCAGGCAGTTTTACCAAATGTCAGAAATGGAAACACTCACAGATTACAAATGCAGCTGCCAGCTGTCCTGTTAAACGACTCTCCATCTCTAACCATTCCTTGTGTGTGGAGGGGATGGATTTACTCAATCTACCTGTGATGGCCTCAGTCACGTTTGCCCTTTGTGTTCTGGAAGCTTTGAAGATTCATATTTAATATGTGTCTTCTTACTCTCTATATGTACTTGGGGTTTTGTTTTCACAATTTTGTGCTATTCATTATTTTGCTATTTTTTTGAGAGAAATTACTGGAAAATTATTTTTTACTTGCTGCTATTTTTCATATGGAGCATAATGTTAATTTTCTGTTTTCCATAGTTGCAACCTGTGCCAGGATGGAAATTCCTGTGCATTGTGCTTTTCGTCACTTCTCTGAGTTGCTGTGACTGCTCCTTGCTGGAGGCACAGCTGTGTGTGTGTACTCCGTCACTCAGTCATGTCTGATCCTTTGTGACCCCATGGACTATAGCCCACAAGGCTCCTCCGTCCATGGGATTATCCTGGCAAGAATCCTGGAGTGGGCTGCCATTTCCTCCTCAGAGGATCTTCTCAACTCAGAGATTAAACCTATATTCCCTGTGACCCCTACATTGAGATGGATTCCTTACCATTGAGCCATTGGAGAAAGTTCCAAAATAATAAATGACTCTCCCCCCAAATTGCATCAGTAATAGTTCATGTTTGAAATCCTTTGTTATCTTTTTTGAAGATAAGAAATTTTCTATCCCAATTAAATAATAATTATCAAGAATAAAAAGAATTTACAGATGAGTGAAAGATATGAGCCATGAAGTGGCATTATACCTTAATGAGGCTATTTCTCCAACTGTTTTTTTGGTTTTGTTTTGTTAATATTGATTTATTTGGTTGTGCCAGCATGTGGGATCTACTTCCCTGACCAGGGATCGAACCAAGTTTCCCTACATTGGAAATGTGGAGTCATAGCTAAGGGACCACCAAGGAAGTCCCTCAACTAGGTTATTAAATATTGTTTCTCAGCGAAAAACTCCAGATATGCTTAGACAGTAATGACCTGCCTTTATTTACACTCCTTTTTGCTGGATTTATTGAATTTAACCATATTCTCTTTGGTGAGTGCTATTACTCTTATTTCTCCTGTAATTACAAGGATGTTAAGCTCAAATGGAGAGCTGAGTAACAGGCAACAGTGTTTCCCAAATAGAATCATAAGTTTCAGGGAAGTTTGGGATGGCAGATATTACTGCTGGGCTTCTGGTGGTTTGCGGCTCCAGCACTGGACTGCCCTCGGAGACACCTAGGCTGGGACTGCCCGTGTGTAGTCTGATGTTCTTGCTTCTCTGTGTGGCCTTCACATTTCAATCTCAGGAAACTGTAAACAGTGTGTTTAACAATCCACTGTGTGAGGGGCTCTTCCAAGAGCTCTCTCTGCCTCTTGGGGTGGATGACAGGATACGGTGGAAATGTATCAGTTACATTTTACTCCAGTCTGATCATCTTACTTACACTTCTTCAACTAAATAGTGTTCCCTTTATCCTCTGTAGTAGATGAAACTCTCCATGACTTCATGGAGGGAGAGGCAGTTGGTGCAGCCTGTTAACGTGTGTGTGTGCACATGTCCACTTGTGTAGAACAAGACAGGAATGCTAAGGTTTAATGAGACCCCCATGTGAGGGATGGGAACATCTTTTGATAAATATCCTGATCAGGCACTGGTTGGCTGAGCAGGAAATGCTTGTTTTTGTTTTTTTGGTGTTTGGTGTTATGGATTCTCTTTCCCTCTTCTTGTATGTGGGTTCCTTAGCTTCAGACAGACAGAGGAGAGCTATCAAAGCACTCCTGTCAGGTCAGCCAAGCTTCCCCTGTCCGTGTTAGTAATGTGGGATTGGCGAGAAAGGAAGAGCCCTGTTCCTGAAAGACTTCCAAACTTTGAACATTTTGTCTTTTGAGAAGTCTGTGGAGGAAATGATATTGAGGCCCAAGGTGTTTAGTTTTGGTAACTTGGATTTGTTGATGATTTTCCTTGATGGTGAAGAAGGGGACCTTCCAGGGGTGACTAGAGAGAGGAAGTAGCTTGTGAGGTAGAGTGGCTGTTTGGCAGGTTGGGTAGGTGTTGCCATTCCTTTGCCTTTTTCTTGGGGAAAGAAACTTGCTTTCCCTAAGTCTTACTCAGGGTGAAGCCTCAGTGCACCCTGAGTCAATTGGTTTAGGCCTTGGGGAAGAGAGGAGTGGTAACATTTCTTCCAAACCACCAACTTCAGTGGATAGTGGATTAAGAACTACGGAAGACATGATTTTTTAGCTTGGCCTCCACCAGGTTTAATTTTTTACTTCAAGGAACATTCCAACTTCTAGAGGGTAGAGACATATTGAGGCAGTGCTCTCGGGAGCTGAGAGCCTGCAGAGCTGCCAAACCTGGTTTTTTTGTGGTGCTCCAGCCAAAGCTGGTTTCCATTCCCTGGATCTATGTGTGGAGTTTGGGGTAGAAAAGGGTGGTTGTGTTTGTGCCTGTGTCTCAGTGCTTAAGGATTCTTGAAGAAGGTGATGAAAGCATGTCTCCCATATGTAAACCACATTGGCTTTCTATTGGGCTGGGACATTGAGAGTATGGGGGACAGGGGCAGGCTGCCGGCAGGCTTCTTCCTGTGGAAGCAGATTTCTTCCTCTTCTTCTGCCACCTTTTTCGTTATTCATCTTAAGGCTCAGTTGGTATTGAGCCTGTTTGTAATATTTATTGAGCATCCACGGTGTGCTAAGCACAATGTACTAAGGCTTTACTGTGTTTGAATGGAAATTTTTGCCTTAAGGTTGAACTGTTGCATGCTTGTCTTATAGGACATAATAAATCTCCATATTTTTCTTTTAAATTAGTCATGAATGTAGCATTTTGTCAAAATGTATTTTAAACATGTTAATGATAAAAGTAAATCTGGTATAAAGAAAAACTGACATTTCTAATAAAGACTTTTTTCTTTTCTTTTAGGAAGGCACCAGAGTGGTTCAACCCATATTTTTGGGGAAAATGATTAGTTATGTTGAAAACTACGATCCCACCGATTCTGCCGCTTTGCACGAAGCCTACGGCTACGCGGCAGGGCTGAGCGCCTGCGTGCTCGTGTGGGCCGTTCTGCACCACTTGTACTTCTATCACATCCAGCGCGTGGGGATGCGGCTGAGAGTAGCCGTGTGCCACATGATCTACCGCAAGGTGAGTGTCGCTAGGTACCATGGTGTGTTCTTCTCTTGAGGGATCAGGAACATTTGGGGAAAGTTCTCTGTGAATTACAAATTTTGTACCTGGGATTGTTTACACCTTCCTAGAGAAGCTTGCTTTTACATCAAGCCAAGTTTGTTGTTGTTGAAGCAAACTTTACCAATAAATAATGAAAAGTTTTCTTTTAAGATCAAGTGTGGGCTGTCCTTGACAACTTTTAGCCATAGGCTGTCACATAATAACCACTAAATTTGTACTGTAAAATTTACATTAATATTCAAGTATAAGTATTAAAAGTATCAAGTTGATTTTCAGTGTCTTCATGCCCAAATCCCATAGTGCTTTTTATGGAAAT
This sequence comes from Capra hircus, assembly GCF_001704415.2. Classification (NCBI taxonomy): domain Eukaryota; kingdom Metazoa; phylum Chordata; class Mammalia; order Artiodactyla; family Bovidae; genus Capra; species Capra hircus. The sequence continues at coordinate 25,177 of NW_017189646.1, read as the reverse complement.
AATTTGTTGTTGTTCATTAATACCTATAGTTATATCAAATTTGTATTTAAAAGTGAACTTCAGAGATTGGATCTATAAAACTATATCTAAGAGCAGAGAATGTATTTGATAAAGGGAATGATTTTAATTTTGAAAGACCCATCTGGTTATATTCAATATAATTATGTTTGCTAGAGAAAAATATAAAGAGAATTCATGCTAAATATAGACTCACTCCTTATATTTTATAGATAATTTTTGTCAATGGTATGGAAGAAAATAGAATATTTGAGATGAAATTTGAAATTTTACATTTTTTATTAATTCTAAAGAGAATTTGTTGCTCTTCATTTAAATTATTTTAATACAATGTTTCCTTTTATTTTTGGTATGCATTGTAGCAGCTTTAATAAGAACTGATTTAATATGTTTAGTGATTTTGTATTGAAGAATGCCATGAAATTATTCCATCGTTTACCCTTGTCTAAACTACTGTAAAAAGAGTAAGGCTTTCAGGTATCTTTACAAAGGTATTGCCACAGATGTATCAGTGTCAAGAGCTGAAGGGCTCTGTATAAACTTGATCCTGGATATGTCTTTGCCTTAGACTGTTTATAAAAAAATCCTTATTTGACTGTATTGTATCCTTGAAATTTTCAAGGGTGTAGATCTTAAATGTTCTCCCCACACATGTTAAATAGGATAACTATATTAGGTAGTGGATACTTTAAGTGGTTTTACTGCAGTAATCATTTCCCAGTGTGTATTTATAGCAAAGTATCATGTTGTAACCTTAAACATATGTAATTTTTATTAATAAATAAAGTCCTCATTGAAAGATAAAACCAAGCAACTTAAATTGAAAATATTGCTTCTTTTATCTGGTTGCTGCTTACCTAGAGCTTCTGCTTCTTTAGAATACTTTTTTCAGCAGAAAGTGAGATGTCTTCTCCTCATCTTTCCTTGAGCAGAGTCCTGTACTTTTCAGAATTGTGTGAAACTGGGGACCTGGCATCTCACTGTCTTGTCTGACAACAGCATCTGAGCTGCTTTCCTTCTGGGTGATATGGAAATTGCAGCTGTGCCCGCAAACTGCAGGCAGAGGTCTTCACTGTCATTTATCTTCATCTTTGTTATTCTGTTGCATCTTTCACCATTTAGGAGATGGATACTCAGATTTCCCCACAAATTGGCTAAATGTTTGTCTTTCCAGATCATACTTAACTCTCATAATAGTTGTGAAATTTTCCCTGAACCGTGTTGTGAAACCTTAAGTTAGGTGTGAGGTGATGGTTTAGTCAAAGCTCACTCTTGACTGCACAGGTGAGCCACTGTCTACCTGTGTTTCTTCCTCTTCCTGCCACACTTTGGAATCTTGCCTTTGGGAAATATGATCTGACCTGGCACATTGGCTTAGGTGAGTGTAAATATCTCCCAAGAAGTTCGTTTACTGCCTTGATTTTACTTAAATGGGGATTATAACATAGACATAATTTGAAATTCCAGAAACCTGGAAAAGACAAATTTCCTCATGCACAGCCTTGCATCTATAGTCCTGCTGGGGTGCAGAAACAAGACACTTCTTTTCTGGTTACAGGTGGGCTGCTTCTTTAGGGCACAGCTGGTGCTGCCAAGCAGCTCTGAAAGGCCCCTCTGAACTTCTGTGGTTCATGCTCAGGCTCCACCTCCTGATCCCTGGTCCTGGGGAGAAATCAGATTGGGCATTAGAAATGGAGTGGCTACTAAGCCTGTAGCCATAGTTTGTTCTGACCATGGATTCCAGGCTGGGGCAGGTCTCCAGGAGGTCTCTAAGGCTGCACATCTTCCACTCCTAAAATGGGCCATTCAGCATTTTGTGTTCTTTGCAGCCAAACTTTGAATGATTGTGGAGGTATCATATGTAAAAATGACTTGCCATTTATTGATTAATACATTTCCGCAGCTTTGGTAAAATTACCTTTGGCTTTTGATCATTGTTTTTGTTGTTGTTGTTGTGGTAAGATACACCCAGTGTAAAGTTGACCATTTTCACTCCTTTTAGGCACCGCATTTAGTGACATTAGGTACACTCACATTGTTGTGTAGCCATCACCATTATTCATCTCTGGAACTTTTTCTTTTTCCCAAACTGAACTTCTGCATCCATTAAACACTAACTCCCCAACCCCTCTCCCCGCACCCAGCACCATTCTACTTCTTATCTCTGTGAATTTGAGTAGTACTTCATGTAAGTGGAATCACACCATGTTTGTCATTTTGTGTTGGCTTATATTCTGTAACATAATGTCTTCAAGGTTCATCCATGTTGTGGCAGGTGTCAGAATTTAATTCCTTTTTAAGGTTCAATAATATGCAACATTCTGTGTGTTTGCTCATCTGTCAATGGACAGTTGTTTCCACCTTTTAGCTACTGTGAACATTGCTGCTGTGAATATGAGTGTACAAACTCTCCATTCAAGTTTGTGTTTTAGTTTTCTTGAGTGTATCCTTAGTAGTGTAATTGCCACATTGTATGCTAATGTCATGTTTAATTTTTGAGGCATTTCCGTATTCTCTTCCATCGTGGTTATATCATTTTACATTCTCACTTGATCATTGTTTTCTTCTTTAACTTGAGGAGTAAAGAAAACATTTCTTATGAAGTATGACATTGTGTTTGGATCAGTGACTCTAGTTGGTCTGTTGAAGCAGCTCCTGGTGTCTTTTCAGCTTCCTCGGATCTCTAGGGCATTTTTCTTACTAAATAAAGGGATGGTGCCACACGGTTTGTGTATTTTCTAAAATCAGCAGACTGGCATCAAGACCACAGTTTCCTCACAGGAACAGTGTTTTGAACATTATACTTGCTCATTTCAGAGTGAGGAAACTAAGCCCAAAGTGTTTAAATATTGTCACCCACAGGATGAATGATTGAATCCAAGTCTCTGAATTTCTTTCCTAAGGCAACCTCTCTAGTCTCATCTAATTTGTCTAAAAATTACTTGCTGCTACTGCTAAATCGCTTCAGTCGTGTCCGACTCTGTGCGACCCCATAGCTGGCAGCCCACCAGGCTCCCCCGTCCCTGGGATTCTCCAGGCAAGAACACTGGAGTGGGTTGCCATTTCCTTCTCCAATACATGAAATCGAAAAGTGAAAGTGAAGTCTACTCTCCGCGACCACATGGATCGCAGCCTTCCAGGCTCTTCCATCCATGGGATTTTCCAGGCAAGAGTACTGGAGTGGGGTGCCATTGGCTTCTAAGTCTAAACCTACACCCTTTAACCTTCAGACAGGTCCACATTCACTGAAACAGGGGATGGATTTTTCTTCTACCTCCTGCTCATCCCTTTGCTGTCCTTGTGGTTGGGGCTGCCGCCACACTGAGGAGTTAAAGGCTGAACAAGGGTCCCTAGAGCCCTGCTGTCGGGGGTCATCCTGCTCGTGCTGACACCACTCAGGACCCCAGAACACATGCTCCATTCTGTTATGTTCTAAGATGACTTGGTATCACCTTAGGAATCCCGGTCTCTGTCTCCCTCTCTCATTTCAGGCCCTTCGCCTGAGTAGCTCGGCCATGGGGAAAACCAGCACAGGCCAGGTAGTCAACCTGCTGTCCAACGATGTGAACAGGTTTGACCAGGTGAGCTGCCCCTGAGGGATCCTCTTCCATTTCCTGTTCTTCTCACTGGGTTCAGCTTATTGGGATGCCAGGTGCCAGGGTTTGGTGTCAGCCAGGGTTCTGTGAGGATGTAAGACAAAGGTTCTATTTATCCAACTTTCACTTCTCTGTGTGCAACTTCGATGTAATTCTTTGTATTGTTTCCTAAGTGAGAGTTTTGTTTTTCTAATAATAAATGGAGCAGTGTTCTTGCCCAGCGTGGTTAGTGTCCTAAGGGGTCCTCCTGGAGCGGCCCTTCTTGACACATGGTGTAGGTGTTGCTGAACTGTCTTCCTCCTCTTCTAGGTGATGAAGGCCTGGTGGTCAGGGATTGTTTTTTCCCCTGCACCCTGTTCAGTGCCTGCTGCATAGGGAGCCTTCAAGTGGGTGGTCCCCAGACACAACCTCCTCTCTGCTGTCCCCACACACTCTTTTTTCCACTGACCTTAAGCATGGATCACATGACCCAGAACATCGTGGCTGTTGGTCAGATCTGTGTTGTAGTAGACACTTCTCTTTCAAGTGTTCATTCATCAAACATGAAGTAAGGCCCCTACTCACTTTCAGGGATGAATAAAGCTTAGTTTCTGCCCCATAGAAGCCACAGTCTATCAGGGAGGTAAATACACAAGTAATTACTGGAGAGAGCAGTAGGTACCACAATACAAGCTTTCCTGGGATGCTGGGGAGCCCAGGGGAGATGGGGGCTAAACTCTGGGATGGAGAGCATTTGGGAAAGCCCTGAGCTCATCTGTGTTGTGGTCAAAATCCACATCTTCCTTCATTGCTGCTGGTCTGATTCTCCTGGGACATCCCTGAAGTCAGCCCTGTGCAGCCCTGGAAGAGCATTATCTGGGGTGGACACTTGGATTTCTGCTTTAGCAGGTTTAAAACCCAGTGAGATAATTTCTATTTAGGTTCCTGTCTGTTCCTTCAGAGCATATTGTTTCTATACTCTGTCCTTATTGGTTTTTATACCATCCCAAAGAGAGGCTATGCTAAAGAATGCTCAAACTACTACACAATTGCACTCATCTCACATGCTAGTAAAGTAATGCTCAAAATTCTCCAAGCCAGGCTTCAGTAATACTTGAACTGTGAATTTCCAGATGTTCAAACTGGTTTTAAAAAAGGCAGAGGAAACAGATCAAATTGCCAGCATCTGCTGGATCATCGTAAAAGCAAGAGAGTTCCAGAAAAACATCTATTTCTGTTTTATTGACTATGCCAAAGCCTTTGACTGTGTGGATCACTATAAATTGTGGAAAATTCTGGAAGAGATGGGAATACCAGACCACCTGACCTGCCTCTTGAGAAACCTATATACCGGCCAGGAAGCAACAGTTAGAACAGGACATGGAGCAACAGACTGGTTCCAAATAGGAAAAGGAGTACATCAAGGCTGAATATTGTCACTCTGCTTATTTAACTTATATGCAGAGTACATCATGAGAAACACCGGGCTAGAAGAATCACATTCAGAAAACTAAGATCATGGTATCCAGTCCTGTCACTTCATGACAAATAGATGGGGAAACAGTGGCTGATTTTATCTTTTGGGGCTCCAAAATCACTGCAGATGGTGACTAAAGCCATAAAATTAAAAAAAACACTTACTCATTTGAAGGAAAGTTATGACCAACCTAGACAGCATATTAAAAAGCAGAGACATTACTTTGCCAACTAAGGTCTGTCTAGTCAAGGCTATGGTTTTTCCAATGGTTATGTATGGATGTGAGAGTTGGACTATAAATAAAGCTGAGTGCCGAAGAATTGATGCTTTTGAACTGTGGTGTTGGAGAAGACTCTTGAGAGTCCCTTGGACTGCAAGGATGTCCAATCAGTCCATCCTAAAGGAGATCAGTCCTGGGTGTTCATTGGAAGGACTGATGTTGAAACTGAAACTCCAATACTTTGGCCACCTGATGCGAAGAGCTTACTCATTTGAAAAGATCCTGATGAAGGAAATGATTGAAGGCAAGAGGAGAAGGGGATGACAGAGGATGAGATGGTTGGATAGCATCACTGACTTAATGGACAGGAGTTTGGGTAAATTCCAGGAGTTAGTAATTTACAAGGAGGCCTGGCATGGTGAGGTTCATGGGGTTGCAAAGAGTCAGACAGGACTGAGCGACTGAACTGAACTGAAGAAGGCTTTGTCTTTCTCTTTGAAGGTAACGATGTTCTTGCACTATCTGTGGGTGGGGCCACTGCAGGCTGTCGCAGTGACCGCCCTGCTCTGGATGGAAATAGGAATATCATGTCTTGCCGGGATGGCGGTTCTCATTATTCTTTTGTTTTTGCAAACCTGCTTTGGGAAGTTGTTTTCATCACTCAGGTAAGAGAAACACTTCTTTTAAAAATTGATAATACATAATTGGTAACATCCAGTCTGCTTGATACTTTTGTTCAAAAACAAGACAAATCCCTTCTCTAGTCTCTTCTTTGTGTGAGTTGTAGACCCTACAGGCTTAGCCAGTGGAGGCTCCAGCCTTATACTGAAGGCTGATCCTGAAACAGGAACAGGGAAGGCATTCACTGTTTCCTCTTGGCACCGTGCCTAAAAAAGTAGAGTGTCCTTCAGCAGAATTTACCCACGTCCAAGTTATTTAAATATTGGTAAATAGTAACAACCTTGTAGGCCCATTTCTCACTGCATATATTTTTGTTATGCTTTTGTTGGAGCCTTTCAGGTATTTATTCATGTTTCCATTAAGTTATAAACACCCCAAGTGTCAGGCTGATCTACATTGTGTCTTTATGAAGCCCCACAGTCACAGCAGCACATGTGACAGAAAGTGGCTGGCGGTGAAGAGCCTTCTGCTGCTGAGTTAGACTGAAGCAGGTCCCAGAGGGTTGGAGGTGGGTGGTTGTCAGGTGAAGGAGATGTCCTATTTGAAGGTCACTGAGTTCTTGTGTTTGTTGTGTGTGTACAGTTCTGTGCTTAGTGTCTTTATTTGGAATTTCCTTCCTGTCTTCGCTGGAGAGAGAGATACTCCCTATCTTCGAGACCCTGTTCCAGTGCTATCAGGTCTCTGAAGCCTCTGAAGCTCTTCTTGTTCTCCTTCCTGGTGGAATTAACAGCTCCATCTTTTCTGCCCCCCAGAACTTCTCTCCTATTTTATTACAGCACAGACTCTGTCTTCCTGGATGTCTTTCTGCCTCCCTACCTGACCGTGACCTCTTTGAGAAAATGGTTTGTATCTGACACATTTCAGATCTTTCTTAGCTGATGCTGCACATTCTCCAAGTTACTTCTTGAAATGGACTGAATGGTTGACTTCCTAGTTGAAGCCTTTTTCTCCATTTGTACTTTGAGTAGGACCTGCCTGTGTTCTAAGTACAAAGCACTGTAGAGGATGATTTGAGTCCTGGCCCCGCCCCCTGCCCACTCCTGCTGCTGCTGCTGAGGGAAGCTGGGCTGTGATCACTGAGGCTCATCTCATGTCTGTCCCCTCAGGAGTAAGACCGCTGCTCTCACAGACAAGAGGATCAGGACCATGAGTGAAGTCATAACTAGCATCAGAACAATAAAAATGAATGCTTGGGAAAAGTCATTTATAGACCGTATTACCAGACTGAGAAGGTAAGTTTATGCATATAGATGTCACTCCATATTTTCATGCTTTATTTCCTATTCTATTGGATACTTTAGATGTCTTACCAAAGAAGGATTTCAGTTCATCTTCACATTAAGGTGAACTTAAATACTAACTGTTCACTGCACCCCCTACATGTTGCAGGAGGGTTAAGAATAGTGGGGATATCATTTAACCTGCTCTTTCATTTGCCATCTTCTCAAAGGAAAAAATATATATGCTTCTTACTTATATAGAAATGAAATTCTAAGTAGTTGTTAATACCTCAAATCCCAGTAAGCAATGCTTTTAACATAGTATTTGAGACAATGACGTTCAAACTAAAATTGTAATTTATGGTGATGGCTGATAACCCGGAAGATTACAGAGACTTGGTATACTTGTATTGAGCTGAACTGTATGAACCACTATTGCTCTTGTTGCTATGCTTTGTCGCTCAGTCGGATCTGACTCCTTGTGACCCCATGGACTGTAGCTCGCCAGGCTTCTCTGGCCATGGGACTTCCCAGGCAGGAATTCTGGAGTGGGTTGCTATTTCCTCCTCCAGAGGATCTTATAGATCCAGGAATTGAACCGTGTCTCCTGCATTGGAGGTGGATTCTTTACCACCATGAAAGCTCATGAATCACTATTATTCATTTCAAATGGAGCTATGAAAATACTGTCCCTTTTTTTTTCTGCTTCATGTTTTTAGACTGTTTTTCCATCTTTCATTTAAATATCTGGTGAGCATTTCTCTGACCCCACCTTGTCACCTCTCACTTTGCACCTTGGCAGAGCCCATCTTCCTTCTACTCTGGCCTCCAAGCCTGACTGACTCCAGCTCATCTTCAGGGTCCACATGTGTGTGACTTGCCCCGAGTCCACTGCTCCAAGTTACATATCCCAGCAGTGGGCTCCCTTGGGGGCTGTGATGACTGTCTCTGTCTATTGTCTCCCAATTTTGTGGTTGCTAATTCTCTTTGCCCACCAGTTCATGAGCCCCTGGAGGGGAAAGGACATGTCTTTCTGTGAGGAGCCTGGTACAGACTTGTGATTATGAGCGTTTGTTGAATGAATGTTCAAACCCAGTATGATTGACCCAAAATGTTTGCAAGTGTGACATTAAGCCTCCTTTTACTTGAAAGAGTGAAGTGGTGATGCAGTGTGGTCCTGGTGTTGGGCAGACCCCTGAGTGTGCACTATGCTAATGTCTCCATGATGTGAGGGGTGGTTTATCTTAATCTGTGTCCATTCCCTAGGAAGGGGCCACTTACACAGGGCACTGAATTCATGTCTTGTATGCTGATGCTTCTTATAAAACCTTTGTCCTACTTTCTTTTTACAGTAAGGAAATTTCCAAGATTCTGAAAAGTTCCTACCTTAGGGGCATGAATTTGGCATCGTTTTTCACTGTGAGCAAAATCATGATTTTTGTCACCTTCATCACCAATGAGCTCCTTGACAACCGGATCACAGCCAGCCAAGTGTTTGTGGTGGTGACGCTGTTCGAGGCTCTGCGGTTCTCGAGCACCCTCTACTTCCCCATGGCCGTCGAGAAGATGTCAGAGGCTGTCGTCAGCCTCCGAAGGATAAAGGTTTGGTGACAATTTTTTTTTCAGTTGTAGGTGGACTTTTTGTAAAATGCCTCCTTTTGTTTGGTATCACTATGTTCCAGTTAGGTGATATTTAACTCTCTCAGTGCCAAAGCTGGCAGTCTTCCTAGAATGTTGTAGGTACTCCCTTCTCTTATGAGGTAGAGTGCATTACAGATATCATAATACTGGTTCTCATGTAGGGGCAGTAGTATTTATAAGTAGCATAGCACAGGGCTCTAGTGTAGTGGTGCCTGCAGAGTGACTAAAATGTCTAAAAGCAGGAGAAGCAGACAGAGAGCATCTCCTGCGCTGACTCCAGGGACCAGGCAGCGACCGTGCACAGTCCCTGGGCCGGGAGGGGAGGAACTTGCTGAGAGCTCCCTGTTCCCTGCAGAGGAAGAGTGGCCTCAGATTCACTTAATTCTCTGTGTTCAAAATGAGTTCTTTCTTCCATAGATGTTTTGCTTGTTGGTGTCTGAGCCTGCCTTTTGTATCTGTCTTTTCATCCCTGTCCCCTTTTTGTTTACTGCTTAATCCATTCACTCTAGCTGCCTTCTTTTTTTTAAATTTGTAATTCCCACCACTATGTGAACTAAGAACTTCCAGATGTACAAGCTGGATTTAGGAAAGGCAGAGGAACCAGAGATCAAATTGCCAGCATCCATTGGATCATAGAAAAAGCAAGAGAATTCCAGAAAAAAAGATCTACTTTTGCTTCATTGACTACACTAAAGCTTTTGACTGTGTGGGTCACAACAACTGTGGAAAATTATGAAAGAGATGGGAATATCAAACCACCTTACCTGCCTCCTGAGAAACCTGTAAGGAGGTCAAGAAACAACTATTAGAACTGGACATGGAACAATGGACTAGTTCCAAATTGAGAAAGGAGTATGTCAAGGCTGTATATTGTCACCCTGCTTATTTAACTTATACGCAAAGTACATCATGTGAAGTGCTGGGCAAAGGAGAATGAAAAAGCTGGCTTAAGACTCAACATTCAAAGCACTAAGATCATGGCCTCTCGTCCCATCACTTCATGGCAATAAATGGAGAAACAGTGGAAACAGTGGCAGATTTAATTTTCTTGGGCTCCAAAATCACTGTAGATGGTAACTACAACCATGAAATTAAAAAATGCTTACTCCTTGGGAGAAAGGCTATGACAAACCTAGACAGCATATTAAAAAGTAGAGACATTGCTTTATCGACAAAGGTCTATATAGTCAAAGCTATGGTTTTTCCACTCATTGTGTATGGATGTGAGAGTTGGACTATAAAGCAGGCTGAGCGAGGAAGAAATGATGCTTTGAAATTGTAGTGCTGGAGAAGACTCTTGAGAGTTCTTTGGGCTACAAAGAGTTCAAACCAGCTAATCCTAAAGGAAATCAACCATGAGCATTCACTGGAAGGACTGGTGCTAAAGCATCAATACTTTCTTTGGCCACCTGATACCAAGAGCAGACTCATTGGAAAAGACCCTGATACTGAGAAAGATTGAAGGCAGCAGGAGAAGGGGACAACAGAGGATGAGATGGTTAGGTAGTGTCCCTGACTCAATCAACATGAATTTGAGCAAACTCTTGGAGATAGTGATGGATGGGGAGCCTGGAGTGCTATATAGTCCATGGGATTTCAAAGAGTCAGACACAATTTAGTGACTGAACAGCAACAAATACACTATATTATATGATTATATTGATATATACCATGAGATATAATAATAGTATATATTATTCCATACATTATTTAATATGTTCTGATGTGAACTTTATGTACAGTTAGCAAAACAGTATTTAGACTATTCAAAGTTTGCAAATTCCAGGAAAGTGACTATTTTTGTTTGTGCTTTCTTCCTGCAGTTTAACAATCTGTTTTTTTCCTCTTTTCTGTAGAATTTTTTATCACTTGATGAAATACCACAGCTCAACACTCAGCTGCCATCAGGTGGTGAAATGATGGTGGACATGCAAGATTTCACTGCTTTTTGGGATGAGGTAACATATCTTTCTTTTCAAGATCCTGACTGCTAACAGACATGTGTGATATAGATTTATTGGAGAATTTTTAGATTGTACCATGGTGTAAAATGTGACTTGCTCATTAACTAAAAGTCTGTTATAAAATTTTTCAAAATTGGCACTAAGGTTTGTATCTAATAGAGATTAAGTATAAAATCAACCTAAAATGTTTGACATTTTGCTCTCGCTCTCATTTTCAAGAGAGCTCTCAAAGTATTAGCACATTTTGAACTTAAAGTCCATACATTTGTAACGTTAGAATTTATGGAATTGGACAGACAAAATGCAGCAGTGTGGAGTGGGTTAACTAACAAACACGCGACTGGTTGTTAAAGACGCTTTGGGGAATCAGCATACATTTTGCCTTGATTATTAGATCTCTTTATTATTCATAGAGCGAGGCCATGATCTGGATATTTTCTGTGGGGTAGGGTGGGAGCTCCCCCATCCTGAGCTTCTGGATGTTTCCGGATACTTTGGTGGCAGCCAGGGCAGGAGGAGACAGCAGGTGGGCATAATGACAACCAGTGATTGCCAGTTAAAGGACTGCACTGTGTGGCAAGCTGACAGGGAGAACTGATGATTCTAAACACTTGGTTTATTTGTTAGGTTCAGGCAAACAGAAAAAAAAACACACACACACACAAACAAGAAAAACGGGATCTTGTCTCCAGAAGTTGTCAGCATCACACACCCATTGCGTCCCCTTTACCAACTGAAATGCTCCCCCTGCCCCCTGGTTCCCTGGTCCTCTGTGCACATCCTCCTCTATCAGTGTGAATTAGTCAAGGAAACAGAACCCCAGCACAGGAGAGGGAATTCCATGCAGGGAATTAGTTATGGAGATGATAAAAGAGAGAGAAAAAAGCAGAAAGGGAAAAACAGTGGTGTGTGAGGCAATCCAGGGGCTATCAAAGGCAGGAAGCTGCTGCCACCCCCAGGGCTGGAGGACATCTGGGAGCAGGCACCTCCACCAGAGGGTCCACCCTCCAGAGCAGAGCCCAGAGCCTGGGCTGTCAGAGTGGGGACCACGGACCACGTGTCAACTCTGTAGACTCATCCTGTCTTTCATGCCTGTGACTCTGTGGTGCCACCCGCATCCTGTTCACCTGCTTCTGCCTCAGCACCAGCCATCCCCACCGACAACCAATGGTATGTTCCCAGATACATGAAACCACATCCCTGTACCTTCTGTACATGGAAACTCACACAGAGTACCTGACCTTCCCTGATGGTTTCTCCTGCCTTCATATAGTAGATTTGCCTCCTGTTAGGTGTTTCTCGGTGGAGAAGGCGATGGCACCCCACTCCAGTACTCTTGCCTGGAAAATCCCATGGACAGAGGAGCCTGGTGGACTGCAGTCCATGGGGTCGCTAGGAGTCAGACATGATTGAGCGACTTCACTTTCACTTTTCACTTTCATGCAGTGAAGAAGGAAATGGCAACCCACTCCAGTGTTCTTGCCTGGAGACTCCCAGGGACGGGGGAGCCTGATAGGCTGCTGTCTATGGGGTCGCACAGAGTCGGACACGACTGAAGTGACTTGGCGGCAGCAGCAGCAGCAGCAGCAGCAGCAGCAGCAGCAGCAGCAGGTGTTTCTCAGCATAATGCTCTTGAAACATTTATAGAAAACACCACTAAAATTCCACTATAAAGTCCACTCTGTGTGAATGCTACCACATTCTTTGTATGAAACTTGTTAGCAGATTTCTTTAGTTCCCAGTAAACATTAGATTTATTTTAAATCAATTCAGTATATGATACAGATTGTTTCTGCAGTTTTTAATGAACTGAAATAACAATATATACAACAGTTTCTGCCTGTGCAACAAATGGCTATAAGGTAGAATAGGGATTTTAGTTGTACTACAGGCCATGTGAATAAATCAGATGAAAAATTTGAAAAGGTTTCTATATACCTTCTGGAGTAAAAAAATACAAATTGTTAATAACTCAATCAATGATTTTAATAAAAAATTATTAATAACTCAAGATACTAAACTGCTAAAGGAAGAGGGGAAAAGGTTGTGAGTTCTGCTATAAGGCTCTTCTTGTAAAATCTAACTAATTGCATATTATGATTCTGCTAGAGCTGTATTCAAAATTACAGAGATGAGAGCCTTCATTAGCTACATTTTCACAAAAATAGCTTCCATGTTAACATTAATGTGTGGCATGGTTTCCTTGGAGAAGGAAATGGCAGCCCACTCCAGAATTCTGGCCTGGAGAGTCCCATGGACAGAAGAGCCTGGTGGGCTACAGCCCATAGAGTCACAGAGTTGGACACACCTGAAGTAACTTAGCAAAGCAACACAAAGGTATTCCTATCTAGGTAAATGATATTTATGCTATTGCAGCTATTTTTTACCACTTTGGGGGAATGAGAATTCTATATATTTTCAACTGAATCTTATCTCTTATCAGTTCAGTTCAGTTCAGTTCAGTCACTCAGTCGTGTCTGACTCTTTGCGACCCCATGAATTGCAGCACACCAGGCCTCCCTGTCTATCACCAACTCCTGGAGTTCACTCAGACCCACATTGATCGAGTTGGTGATGCCATCCAGCCATCTCATCCTCTGTTGTCCCCTTCTCCTCCTGCCCCCAATCTCTCCCAGCATCAGAGTCTTTTCCAATGAGTCAACTCTTCACATGAGGTGGCCAAAGTACTGGAGTTTCAGCTTGAGCATCAGTCCTTCCAAAGAACACCCAGGACTGATCTCCTTTAGAATGGACTGGTTGGATCTCCTTGCAGTCCAAGGGACTCTCAAGAGTCTTCTCCAACACCACAGTTCAAAAGCATCAATTCTTCGGGGGTTAGCTTTCTTTATAGTCCAACTCTCACATACATGCATGACCACAGGAAAAACCATAGTGTTGACTAGACAGACCTTTGTTGGCAAAGTAATGTCTCTGCTTTTGAATATGCTATCTAGGTTGCTCATAACTTTTCTTCCAAGGAGTAAGCGTCTTTTAATTTCATGCCTGCAGTCACCATTTGCAGTGATTCTGGAGCCCAAAAAAATAAAGGCTGACACTGTTTCCACTGTTTCCCCATCTATTTGCCATGAAGTGATGGGACCAGATGCCATGATCTTCGTTTTTGGAATGTTGAGCTTTAAGCCAACATTTTCACTTTCCTCTTTTACTTGCATCAAGAGGCTTTTTAGTTCCTCTTCATTTTCTGCCATAAGGGTGATGTCATCTGCATATCTGAGGTTATTGATATTTCTCTCGGCAGTTTTGATTCCAGCTGTGCTTCTTCCAGCCCAGCATTTCTCATGATGTACTCTGCATAGAAGTTAAATAAGCAGGGTGACAATATACAGCCTTGTACTCCTTTTCCTATTTGGAACCAGTCTGTTGTTCCATGTCCAGTTCGAACTGTTGCTTCCTGACTTGCATACAGGTTTCTCAAGAGACTGGTCAGGTGGTCTAGTATTCTTGACTCTTTCAGAATTTTCCACAGTTTATTGTGATCCACACAGTCAAAGGTTCTGGCATAGTCAATAAAGCAGAAATAGATGTTTTTCTGGAACTCTCTTGCTTTTTTGATGATCCAGCAGATGTTGTCAATTTGATCTCTGGTTCCTCTGCCTTTTCTAAAACCGGCTTGAACATCTGGTTCACGGTTCACAAATTGCTGAAGCCTAGCTTGGAGAATTTTGAGCATTACTTTACTAGCATGTGAGATGAGTGCAATTGTGTGGTAGTTTGACCATTCTTTGGCATTGGAATGAAAACTGACCTTTTCCAGTCCTGTGGCGACTGCTGAGTTTTCCAAATTTGCTGGCATACTGAGTGCAGCACTTTTGCAGCATCATCTTTTAGAATTTGAAATAGCTCAACTGGAATTCCATCACTTCCACTAGCTTTATTCATAGTGATGCCTTCTAAGGCCCACTTGACTTCACATTCAAGGATGTCTGGCTCTAGGTGACACCATCATGATTATCTGGGTCATGTAGATTTTTTGGTACAGTTCCTCTGTGTATTCTTAGCACCTCTTCTTATATCTTCTGCTTCTGTTAACTCCATACCATTTCTGTCCTTTATCAAGCCCATCTTTGCATGAAATGTTCTCTTGGTATCTCTAATTTTCTTGAAGAGATCTCTAGTCTTTCCCTTTCTGCTGTTTTCCTCTATTTCTTTGCATTGATCGCTGAAGAAGGCTTTCTTATCTCTCCTTGCTATTCTTTGGAAGTCTGCATTCAGGTGGGAATATCTTTCCTTTTCTCCTTGGTTTTCACTTCTCTTCTTTCACAGCTATTTGTAAGGCCACCTCAGACAGCCATTTTGCTTTTTTGTATTTATTTTCCATATTGATGGTCTTGCTCCCTGTCTCCTGAACAATGTCATGAATCTCCATTCATAGTTCATCATAAAAGTTACTTTTAGGAAATCTTGGTGGAATTCTCTTTAAGGTAGAACAGTGTTAGGATACTTTTTAGAAGTACAAAGGAAAATAGAATTAACTCAACTTTATACTTTTTAAGAATCATAGGAAAAGTTTTGGGTGGTTCAAAAAGGCTTTGATTATGTGGATCACAATAAACTGTGGAAAATTCTGAAAGAGTCGGGAATACCAGACCACCTGACCTGTCTCTTGAGAAACCTGTATGCAGGTCAGGAAGCAACAGTTAGAACTGGACATGGAACAACAGACTGGTTCCAAATAGGAAAAGGAGTATACCAAGGCTGTATATTGTCACCCTGCTTATTTAACTTATATGCAGAGTACATCATGAGGAACGCTGGGCTGGAAGAAGCACAAGCTGGAATCAAGATTGCCGGGAGAAATATCAATAACCTCAGATATGCAGATGACACCACCCTTATGGCAGAAAGTGAAGAGGAACTAAAGAGCCTCTTGATGAAAGTGAAAGAGGAGACTGGAAAAGTTGGCTTAAAGCTCAACATTTCGAATACGAAGATCATGGCATCTGGTCCCATCACTGCATGGGAAATGGATGGGGAAACAGTGGAAACAGTGTCAGCCTTTATTTTTTTGGGCTCCAGAATCACTGCAGATGGTGATTGTAGCCATGAAATTAGAAGATGCTTACTCCTTGAAAAGAAAGTTATGACCAACCTAGACACTATATTAAAAAGCAGAGACATTACTTTGCCAACAAAGGTCTGTTTAGTCAAGGCTATGGTTTTTCCAGTGGCCATGTATGGATGTGAGATTTGGACTATAAAGAAAGCTGAGTGCCGAAGAATTGATGCATTTGAACTGTGGTGTTGGAGAAGACTCTTGAGAGTCCTTTGGCCTGCAAGGAGATCCAACCAGTCCATCCTAAAGGAGATCAGTCCTGGGTGTTCACTGAAAGAAGTTATGTTGAAGCTGAAACTCTAATACTTTGGCCACCTGATGCCAAGAACTGATTCATTTAAAATGACCCTGATGCTGGGAAATATTGAGAGCAGGAGGAGAAGAGGATGACAGAGGATGAGATGGCTGAATGGCGTCACCAACTCGATGGACATGGGTTTGGGTAAACTCCGGGAGTTGGTGATGGACCGGGAGGCCTGGCGTGCTGCAGTTCATGGGGTCGCAAAGACTTGGACACCACTGAGCGACTGAACTGAACTGTGCTCATTAGAAAGAAAGCCATACACCCAAGTAAGGACATTTCCTCCAAAGAAACTGGTTGCATCAAAGTCAGCCTTTGGCACAGGATGTGAGGTTATAGATAGTGTGGTGTTAGTTATAGCTGAGAGTGGCTGTAGTGGGAGCTGAGGAGGAGAAGGCAGCGCTGCAGTTTTCATGGTGGTTGCTATGGTGTGTCAGCTGTGTTCACCACCTGGCAGTCAGTAACACTGAAATTATCGGAACAGTAGCTTTTGCCTTTCATTCAATACAAAAGCAGGTAGTATTAGCAGCCTTAGCATCTAAACAGGAGACACAGCTGTTGTGGTTTTCCCAGATTTCTGGTGCTGGAGAGGTGAGCCTGAGGGGCTGCGGCATTGGGGCTCTCGTGGTGGTGGTCAGTAAAGCTGGATGTGTAGTTACATTCAGGGCCACGGCAGTGCCCTGAGCCATGGTCATCACACATTATGGCCAGGCATCCTGCGCCCAGAGCAGCAGGTGGGATAGCCTCAACATCACGTCTTCCGTGCAGGTGTTCAAGTGGAACCGGGGTGCCCAACTCTATGTCTGTCCTTCTGTCCCCTACACACACCCCCACATTGTGTACAGATGTCCACTGAATTTCTTTTGTATCAAACCATGTAGCATTTTCGGAGAAGGCAATGGCAACCCACTCCAGTGTTCTTGCCTGGAGAATCCCAGGGACGGGGGAGCCTGGTGGGCTGCCGTCTATGGGGTCGCACAGAGTCGGACATGACTGAAGCGACTTAGCAGCAGCAGCAGCAGCACCATGCAGCATTTTAAAATGGACTATTTTGTTCTTTCAAGAGCTGAATATCATGTTCTCAGACTTCTTGCCCTTAGTACAGAACACCCTGTCCTGTTGTCCTGACCTTGCCTATGGAAGGACTGTGCCCCTTGCTGGCATCATTAGTAATTAGGGGCTGTCATAGGTCATAGGTGAGAGAGCCCTTGAAATGGGGAGAAGCACAGACATTGGGAGTTTTGGAGAGAAGCTGAGTCTGAATGAAACCCCTGCTGGGTTGGGAGGCAGGAGATAGACATGAGCTCTGTAACCTTCTCAATATACAGCCAGGTGGGCAGGTGGGGAAGGTCTCAGCTTTAATATAAATGGTCCCAGGGACTTCTCTAGTGGTCCAGTGGGTAAGAATCCACCTTCCAATGCAGTAGACTCGGGTTCCACCCTGGTTGAGGAACTAAGATCTCATATGCTCTAGAGCAGCTAAGCCCACACACCGCAACAAAGACCCAGTGCAGCCAAAATAAGAAAAAAAGCAAAATAAAGGTTCTGTCGGGGCCTCCAGATCTCATGGGACAGGGGTTTTGAACTGTGTCTGCAGAGTCAGGGCTCAGCTGATGGTGTTTTGTTGAGTCAGTGTCCCCTGAGCCTGGATAACCAGTGGGGGAGGGCACCAGTGCCTCTGAGCTGCCGAGTGCTGCCCCCTTCTGGGCATCCCAGAGCAGTGCCGGATCCCAAGGCCTGAACAAGGAGGAACTCAGTGTCTGGCCCTGACGGACTGAGGGCTGTGATGGAAAGCTGATGTTTGTAGGCAGTTCACTATTTTGTAGTAATAACTGAGTGAAAAGTAGTAAAATAGGAATCCTAAGTTTCAGGCAGGAAGAAAGAAGTGGAGAAATTTTAAAAAGCTTAAAAAATCTTTCTCATGTATTAAAATCTAGCTTTTTATTGATAGATTTTTAATTCTTAAAATCTGGAGCAAGCTTTATTTTGGTGATGAAAATTCACTGTCAATTTTTTTAGTATGTGAACGTTTTTTAATCAGTTCAGTTCTTTCCAGAAAAAAAGTTCAATTTGAAGATTATCCAGACTTTTAATGAATCATATGGAATCATTGTGTGTGTGTGTGTGTGTGTGTGTGTGTGTGTGTGTCTTTCTTAAACATAGCAGTTACTAACGATTCTCTTAACATTTAGATATGTAAAGATGTACAGACACCCTAAGTCTTTCAGGAATATGACCCGTGATTGGCATGGTGGTACTTTTCCTTCTCCATCATATTGGACTATGCACTGTCTCGTGTACATTCATGTTTTTTGTTTTCCTTGTAGAGAAGCATTTTATTGCTCCTGTATAGCCAGAATAGGTAATGCATGTATCACATATAAAATTGAGGTTTTATCGCTCTGACACATGATGTTATAATTAATTTATTTATTCTTCATTATTTTGTTGTTGGTGTTAACATTAGAGCTCTCGTTATAATTAGAACTCTGACCATTACTTATAAGAGTTAATTTAGCATGAGTGACTTCTTCATATAAAGTGCCCTTTTGCTTGCTGAGCATTACTGAGGTTTATTCTATATCAAAGGAAAATGGAGAGATTAGTGATTTCAAATTATTTATTGAAAGACCAGGCATGCTAGGTACTTCTGCTGCCACCTTGTGAAGATTAATGAGATAGACAGGTAAAACCAAAGGTCATGATGAAAACTTATAAATGATTAAAACCCTCCCCCTGAATATTCTAAGTACATTATATTAATAAGTTTGTGTGCATCATGCAGTTTGCATTTCAGGCAGGTACTCTGTCATCTCTACTACTTAAATTCTGTGGGTGTCCAGAGCTGTGTCTGTATGGAAATCTGGTGGAAGAAGATATCTTCCTAAAGGCAATTATAGCTGCTTCAAACCCCAAAGATATAGGATTGGATGAAAAGGCCTCCAGGACACAGTATCATAAAATAGGAAGGATAAAAAATGTGGGCTATGCTGCTGCTGCTGCTAAAGTCGCTTCAGTCGTGTCCCGACTCTGTGTGACCCCATAGACAGCAGCCCACCAGGCTCCCCCAGTCCCTGGGATTCTCCAGGCAAGAACACTGGAGTGGGTTGCCATTTCATTCTCCAATGCATGAAAGCGAAAAGTGAAGTGAAGTCGCTCAGTCATGTTGGACTCTTAGCGACTCCATGGACTGCAGCCTACCAGGCTTCTCCGTCCATGGGACTTTCCAGGCAAGAGTACTGGAGTGGGGTGCCATAGCCTTCTCCAGTGGGCTGTATTAGCATGAAAGTGAAAGTTACTCAGTCATGTCTGACTCTTTGTGACCCCCATGGGCTATACAGTCCATGGAATTCTCCAGGCCAGAATACTGGAGTGGGTAGCTATTCCCTTCTCTAGGGGATCTTCCCAACCCAGGTCTCCTACATTGCAGGCAGATTCTTTACCAGCTGAGCCACAGGAGAAGTCACCAGGGAAAATATATTAGCATATCAATGACTATTATATTATTTTCAACTACTTTCTGAAGTAATTTGTGTTACTTTGTTGAAATGAGTGTGTTTTTATAAACTTTAATTTGCAGGAATCAGAATCACCAACCCTAAAAGGTGTTTCGTTTACTGTCAGACCAGCTGAACTGTTGACTGTGGTTGGACCTGTGGGAGCAGGAAAGGTAAGTTGTGATACCTTTTGTCAGTTTGACGCAACACTGCACCTCCTGTTAAATTCTCAGAGTGGAGCCCAGAGCTGACGTGTGACACGGTTTGAAATGGGTGTGTGCTTGAACAGTGTCTTTTGGGGCTCCAAAATCACTGCAGATGGTGACTGCAGCCATGAAATTAAAAGACGCTTGCTCCTTGGAAGAAAAGTTATGACCAGCCTAGATAGTACATTCAAAAGCAGAGACATTACTTTGCCAACTAAGGTCTGTCTAGTCAAGGCTATGGTTTTTCCAGTAGTCATGTATGGATGTGAGAGTTGGACTGTGAAGAAGGCTGAGCGCTGAAGAATTGAGGCTTTTGAACTGTGGTGTTGGAGAAGACTCTTGAGAGTCCCTTGGACTGCAAGGAGATCCAACCAGTCCATTCTGAAGGAGGTCAGCCCTGGGATTTCTTTGGAAGGAATGATGCTAAAGCTGAAACTCCAGTACTTTGGCCACCTCATGTGAAAGAGTTGACTCATTGGAAAAGACCCTGATGCTGGGAGGGATTGGGGGCAGGAGGGAGAAGGGGACGACAGAGGATGAGATGGCTGGATGGCATCACTGACTCGATGGACATGAGTCTCAGTGAACTTCGGGAGTTGGTGATGGACAGGGAGGCCTGGCCTGCTGCAATTCATGGGGTTGCAAAGAGTTGGACATGACTGAGTGACTGAACTGAACTGAGAACAGTGTTTCTCTAGGTGTGTTCTATAGAATGTTAGTTTGCAAGGAGGTTTCATGGCCAAAAAAGTCTGAATAAACGCACACTGTGTTTTCCTTCTTTTTTTTAATTTTTATTTGTTTTAAATTTATTTATTTTAATTGGAGGTTAATTACAGTATTATATTGGTTTTGCCTTACATCAATATGAATCCGCCTGGGTATACACTTGTTCCCCATCCTGAACCCCCCTCCCTCCTCCCTCTCTGTTCCATCCCTGTGGGTCACACACAGTTGGGAAACTGCTTGTGGGGAGTTTGGCTGTTTCAGTGAAGGAAATTATTAATGCGATAGCTGTTCAGGATAGACGGAGACAATGGGGACTTCTTTTTGTCACAGTGGCCCCTCCAGGAAGTCTGGAGGTGGTGAAGGCTCTTCCCAGAAGCTCTAAGCATTTCTCACGTGACTTTTATCTGGTCCTGTCAGTGCACATGTAAGTGAATGTGCAGGCATGTGGTAGAGCTTAAACTACAGATGTGAGCCAGACCCCGATGCCTCTGCCTTTCAGAGGGCAGCCAGATTCTGAAGTGAGACAGATATGCAGGCAGATTATTTCAGTGCAGTGTGATGAGTTCTCTGATTGTGTGGACATAGACATGCCTCTTCTGTGTGTTACAACAGATTTGAAGGACATGTGTACATGCACTTAGTCTCCTGTGTTTTTCACAACAAAATACAGAAACCTAAATGTGGGATTTGTACAGGAGAGGGAGATGATTACCTCTGGGATGGACTTTTTTAAAATATTTATTTATTTATTTATATTAAAAAAAAATTATGTATTTATTTTACGTTTTTTAAATGTATTTATTTTTTTAACTGGAGGATAATTGCTTTGCAATATTGTGTCAGTTTCTGCCATACATCAACATGAATCAGCCATAAGTATATGTCTGTCCCCTACCTCTTGAACCTCCCTCCCACCTTACACTCCTCTAGGTTATTACAGAGCATGAATTTGAGCTCCCTAGGCAGACTGGTTCTAAATAGGAAAAGGAGTACGTCAAGGCTATATATTGTCACCCTGCTTATTTAGCTTATATTCAGAGTACATCATGAGAAACGCTGAGCTGGAAGAAGCATAAGCTGGAATCAAGATTGCCGGGAGAAGTATCAATAACCTCAGATATGCAGATGACACCACCCTAATGGCAGAAAGTGAAGAGTAGCTAAAAAGGCTCTTGATGAAAGAGAAAGAGGAGAGTGAAAAAGTTGGTTTAAAGCTCAACATTCAGAAAACGAAGATCATGGCATCTGGTCCCATTACCTCATGACAAATAGATAGGTAAACAGTGTCAGACTTTTTTGGGGCTCCAAAATCATTGCAAGTGGTGATTGCAACCATGCAATTAAAAGATGCTTACTCTTTGCACCCATGAAATTAAAAGACGCTTACTCCTTGGAAGAAAAGTTATGACCAACGTAGATAGCGTATTGAAAAGCAGAGACATTACTTTGCCGACTAAGGTCTGTCTAGTCAAGGCTATGGTTTTTCCAGTGGTCATGTATGGATGTGAGAGTTGGACTGTGAAGAAAGCTGAGCGCTGAAGAATTGATGCTTTTGAACTGTTGTATTAGAGAAGACTCTTGAGAGTCCCTTGGACTGCAAGGAGATCCAACCAGTCCATTCTGAAGGAGATCAGTCCTGGGTGTTCTTTGGAAGGACTGATGCTCAAGCTGAAACTCCAGTACTTTGGCCACCTCATGTGAAGAGTTGACTCATTGGAAAAGTCTCTGATGCTGGGAGGGATTGGAGGCAGGAGAAGGGGACGACAGAGGATGAGATGGCTGGATGGCATCACTGACTCAATGGACGTGAGTCTGAGTGAACTCTGGGAGTTGGCGATGGACAGGGAGGGCTGGCATTCTGCAATTCATGGGGTCACAAAGAGTCGGACACGACTGAGTGACTGAACTGAACTGAACTGAACTGAGGCATGATGGACTTTAACTCTTTGACCACAACAACCTCAGAGTTCTCTTAATTAATAATCTTTGTATGTATCTTCACACATTGCTTTAAGTTAAAAAGAATATTTATTTATTTGGTTGAATTGGGTCTTAGTTGCAGTACATGGGCTCTCTAATTGTGTGTGGGCTTAGTTGCCATGGGGCATGTGGGATCTTAATTCCCTGACCAGGGGTCTAAGAAGAGCCCCTGGCATTGGAAAACAGATTCTTTTTTTTTTCTTTATTACCTGGGTATAATTATTAATTTTTTAAACTTTTTATTTTTATTGGGATATAGTCAACTAACAGTGTTGTGATAGTTTCAGATGAACAGTGAAGGGTACATTTCAACCATACATGTACACATGTATCCATTCTGCCAAACTCCCCTCCCATGCAGACTGACACAAAGCATTGAGTAGAGTACCATGTGCTATATAGTAAGTCCTTGTTGGTTACACATTTTAAATGTAGCAGTGTGTACCTGTCTATCCCAAACTCCCTAACTATCCCTTCCCTACATCCTGGAAGGTGGACTTTTAATCACTAGACCACCAGGAAAGTCCCCACATAACTTTTTAAGAACAAGTATTTGTCAAGTAAGTGATACCCAGATGCAGGAACAACTGCATTAAACATCAGATACAGAAAGTACGCTCAAACTACCGCACAATTATACTCATCTCACATGCTAGTAAAGTAATGCTCAAAATTCTCCAAGCCAGGCTTCAGCAATACGTGAACCGTGAACTTCCTGATGTTCAAGCTGGTTTTAGAAAAGGCAGAGGAACGGGATCAAATTGCCAACATCCACTGGATCATCGAAAAAACAAGAGAGTTCCAGAAAAAACATCTATTTCTGCTTTATTGACTATGCCAAAGCCTTTGACTGTGTGGATCACTATAAACTGTGGAAAATTCTGAAAGAGACGGGAATACCAGACCACCTGACATGTCTCTTGAGAAACCTGTATGCAGATCAGGAAGTAACAGTTAGAACTGGACGTGGAACAACAGACTGGTTCCAAATAGGAAAAGGAGTACATCAAGGCTGTATATTGTCTAACTGCTTATTTAACTGCCATGCAGAGTACATCATGAGAAACACTGGGCTGGAGGAAGCACGAACTGGAATCAAGATTGCCGGAAAATATAAAAAACCTCAGATATACAGATGACACCCCTCTCATGACAGAAAGTGAAGAAGAGACATTACTTTGCCAGCAAAAGGTCCGTCTAGTCAAGACTATGGTTTTCCAGTGGTCATGTATGGATGTGAAAGTTGGACTGTGAAGAAAGCTGAGTGCCGAAGAATGGATGCTTTTGACTGTGGTGTTTGGAGAAGGCTCTTGTGAGTCCCTTGGCCTGCAAGGAGGTCCAACCAGTCCATCCTAAAGGAGATCAGTCCTGGGTGTTCATTGGAAGGACTGATGTTGAAGCTGAAACTCCAATACTTTGGCCACCTGATGCGAAGAGAAGACTCATTTGAAAAGACTCTGATGCTGAGAAAGTTTGAGGGTAGGAGGAGAAGGAAACGACAGAGAATGAGATGGTTGGATGGCATCACCGACTCGATGGATATAGGTTTGGGTGAACTCTGGGAGTTGGTTATGGACAGGGAGGCCTGGTGTGCTGCAGTTTATGGGGTCGCAAAGAGTCGGACATGACTGAGAGACTGAACTGAATTGAACTGAACAGAAAGTACACATCCTGCTGGTCTCTTCTGCTAGTGAAGGATGTTAAGTATTCTTAGTATTTGCTGAGTAGAGCACTTATGTTGGAGAAACTCAGGCGGTAGATTGTTCAGTTCACTGCAGTGATTTTAGAGCCCCCCAAAATAAAGTCTGACACTGTTTCCACAGTTTCCCCATCTATTTCCCATGAGGTGATGGGACCAGATGCCATGATCTTAGTTTTCTGAATGTTGAGCTTTAAGCCAATTTTTTTCACTCTCCTCTTTCATGTTCATCAAGAGGCTTTTTAGCTCCTCTTCACTTTCTGCCATAAGAGTGGTGTCATCTGCATATCTGAGGTTATTGATATTTCTCCTGGCAATCTTGATTCCAGCTTATGCTTCTTCCAGCCCAGTGTTTCTCATGATGTACTCTGCATATAAGTTAAATAAGCAGGGTGACAATATACAGCCTTGGCATACTCTTTTCCTATTTGGAACCAGTCTGTTGTTCCATGTCCAGTTCTAACTTGCTTCCTGACCTGCATACAGATTTCTCAAGAGG
Organism: Capra hircus; assembly: GCF_001704415.2. Taxonomy (NCBI): domain Eukaryota; kingdom Metazoa; phylum Chordata; class Mammalia; order Artiodactyla; family Bovidae; genus Capra; species Capra hircus. Next base: position 399 of record NW_017189646.1, on the reverse strand, counting down.
CAGGTCAGGTGGTCTGGTATTCCCATGTCTTCAGAATTTTCCACAGTTTATTGTGATCCACACAGTCAAAGGCTTTGGCATAATCAAAGAAAGCAGAAATAGATATTTTTCTGGAACTCTCTTGCTTTTCTCCATGATCCAGCAGATGTTGACAATTTGATCTCTGGTTCCTCTGCCTTTTTTCTAAACCAGCTTGAACATCAGGAATTTCACGTTCACGTATTGCTGAAGCCTAGCTTGGAGAATTTTTTAGCATTACTTTACTGTGATGAGGCAAGGCATTCGGCATTGCCTTTCTTTGGATTGGATAACTTGACCTTTTCCAGTGTGCCCACTGCTGAGTTAAATTGCAGCACTTTCACAAGCATCATCTGTCAAGATTTGAAATAGCTCAAACTG